>NW_020955747.1:317174-408621 GCF_003031625.1 Empidonax traillii | reverse complement strand
AAGCAGGACGACGGTGGCTCCGAGCTCCGGCCTCTCTCCATCCCCTTCCCCTTCTTTGGTGCGGGGCACACTGGCCTCTATGTGAGTAATTTCGGCTTATTTCTTATTTCCTCGTGTTTCCTCCGATTCACTCCCTCTTGTTTCCTCCTATTTGCTCCCTCTTATTTGTTTCCTCCTATACCGTCTTATTCCCTGTCTCCTATTTATTTTCTCCTCTTCCTCTCCTCTTCCCTGTCCTGCTCGGATGAATCTGAGTTTCCTTAAGGGCCATCAGATGGTCCCCGCTTAACTGGAAGCATCAGAGGAACTAGCAGTGTGCCAAGGGTGATGCGGTGGGCCCCGGGCTTGGGAAGCAGGCTGGACCCCTGGCTCAGTGCGGGGGGGTCCCCAGCGAGAGTCCTGGCCCTGCTGTGCTGGGAATCCTGGGCAAAGCGCTCAGCTGCAGTTAGGAGCCTGCACTTATCCCTAGCTGGAGCCAGCAGTACCTGCATACCCACACCTTGTGGGCCTGGCCTGGTGACATGCTGGGGGATCCCAGCAGCAGGGATCCCTGGACACATCTGGTGGGCAAGAGCTTGGAGTCGGTGTGTTGCAGCCCCAGCACGGTGGTCCCTGGCTGGTGGCCCTTGGGGGTGATGGTGGGGCTCTGAGTGTGATGCAGAATAAACGTGCCCGCCCTTTGGGCTGCCCGTTTGGCACATTCCACTCCCTTACCTGTGTCCACTGGGCTCCTGGGACTACTGGTGACATACTTCCTTGCAGCCCCCAATCCACCTGGAGGGAACTGTGGCCAGAGGGCTTGAGTCACACCTGGCCCGTCATATCCCCCGCAACTCATATCCCCCCCGTTGGGCAGAGGGGCAACTCTGAGTAGCTGGCTGTCCGTGGAGTCTTTTGGGTGGTACTGCCTTGTGTCCTGGAGTGAGATCTGGACTCTCCACTGCAGTTGCCACCTGGCACAGTGAATCCTCCAGCTTCCTGGTCCATTCTCCCTGGTTTGCTCTGGACTGATTGATGATCCAGACCCAGCTGATGGAGGAGAGGGCTAAGCATCACCTTGGTGCCATCCTGCAGCTGGGGTCATGTACTGTCCCACTGCCTTGGCTCAGCACAGGGTGTGTTTGGTCCTACCTGGTAGTGTTTTTCCCCTGTAGTGTTTTTCCCCTGATCAGAGTGCCAGCCCTGCCATGGAATGGGAGGGACCTGGGCTTGGGGTGTGGACCACCGTGGGCGGATAAAAGAGGTTGGGGAAAGCCAGGTGATGTGATGATTGTCCTATACAGGATCCACAGTGCGGCTCTAGGTCTTGGAGAGGCTGCAGGGGTCAGAGGGCAGTACATTCCCTTTCCCTGAGCCAAGCCCTCCCTGGCTCTGCAGAGAGCCAGCTTGCCTGCCCCCATCGTGGGAGTCCATGTGGCAGGGGCTCTCCTGCCCAAGGGAGCTGCTTTCTGGGGGGACTGGAACAGGGCTGGGCTCACCTGGAAATCTCTGTCCTCGAGGGCTGTCTCCACCCCCTTCTCTTTCACAAAACCCAGCAACAACAAAAAAAGCCCTTCTTGGCTCTGGTTCTCTCCCATCTTGCTTTAATCAAGGGAAGAATGTTCCTCTGCAGACACAGTGGGGTTACGGAGGCTTTGGGAAAACAGAATCCTCTTTCCCTTAGTCACAGTGAGGACTGCCCAGTGTTTGAATGGAGGGGCTGAGGAACCCTCCTGGGGAACCGGGGACCTTCCCTAGGGGCTGCACAAGGCCATCACAGCTCAGCCCTGGCCCCCTGCCTGGGTGTGCTGGCAGCTGTGGTGAAGGCATGCTGGCTTCCCCATGGCTCCTGGGGATGCTGGCTCCTGGCTCCTTGTCAGCCTATGAGTGTGACACCGGTGCCTGCCCTGCGTGCTAAAGCTGCTCTCGCCACTTAGGAGCCTCTTGCCTGCACTATGCCCCCCTTTCTCACCCTGCAGCCTGGGGGCTTGCCAGAGGCAGACATTGTACACTGGAGAGCTTGGCTGGGGGCTGTATGCTCCTGCCTGTCCCGCTGTCACTTGAGGGCTGGGGGATGGAAAAGCTGGGAGCTGCCTGCCCTTCTGAACCTGGCAGAGTGCTGGCAGGGTTTCCTTCTGGGAATCTGAGAGCTCAGGGTGAGAGCATTTCCCTTTGATCCCTGCCCCCTCACAGCCTCTTCAGGCAGGCAGGGTATTTCTTCTGCTTCCTCACTCCTGCTGCATCTGCAAGCCTTGAGGCAGCACTGCACGCAGCAGCATCCACTATTTCCAGCTTCCTTACCTGGGCTGAGAGCGGCCTCTGCCATGCATCCTTGGGCCAACCATAACTGCCCCAGTTAATTAGTGCCGGGGAACAGCTTGGAGTATCTCACCCCGGGGGTCTGCTGTCCCCCACTTTAATGAGAGCAGCCTGCTGGAGCACTGAGGGCTTTGCGTGGGGTGGTGGCCCTTGATCACCTGGGGACCACAAGCCCCATGGCTCACTCAGAATGCTGTGCGTACCAGTGGATGGATTGCTGCCCAGCAAGGCTCCACACATCCTGGGCCAGTGCCCACATGGCTCAGGCACAACCCCCCCTGCCAGGAGGGTCACAGTGGTGCCCGGCTGCAGACCCCAGCCCCCTGGTCTGCATGTGAGCTGTGAGAGCAGGGAGTGAGCTTGGCCCCTCACCCCGGCCGAGAGCACTGCCACGAGATGGCCCCGTGCACTGGGCACTGTTTGTTTAAAGTGCCGGGCTCCTGCAGTTTTCGCAGCTGTTCCCTTTCCTCTGGCCCGAAGAACAGGGCTCGGTTTGTTCAGGCCGTTGCCTGCAGCTGCGCTCCAGCAAGCAGGCGGCCGGGGTGGGGGACTGCGGGTGTTGTGGGTGCCGGGACACGTCTCGTCTCTACTTCTAAGGACAGGAAGGGGAAGTGCTCCAATATTTGTGGAAAGGGGAGAGGGAGAGAAAGGTGAAATGGAAAGCACCTCTAAAACACGGATTCCTACCGGCAGCGGGAGTCAACTGTGACCATCCGTTTCTTTTCCTCCCTCTCCATAGGTAAACAACAACGGGATCATCTCATTCCTGAAGGAGGTCTCCCAGTTCACACCGGTGGCCTTCCCCATCTCCAAGGACCGGCGTGTCGTTGCTGCTTTCTGGGCAGACGTGGATAACCGGCGGGCAGGCGAGGTGTATTACCGAGAGAGCACCGAGCAGCCCATCTTGGAGAGAGCAAGCAGGGACATTGCTCAGTATTTCCCTGAGTTCCCTGGATTTTCTGCACAGTGGGTCTTCATCGCCACCTGGTACCGAGTCACCTTCTTCGGGGGCAGCTCATTTTCGCCAGTGAGTAACTGGGGTGAAGCAGCCACCCCAGGTCCATGCCTTCCATGGTGGTGTGGCTCCTGCCACATGTGTCACAGAGCTGGAAGCAGGGCTAAGTTGACCACGATGGCTCCATCCGCAGTACATTGCTGTGACAGAGCAGTGGTGGGCTGGCAATACCAACCCTCCTCTTTGTGCCACGTGGGGGCTTAATGTCACCAGCAGCCACCTTCTTGTGCAGCAGCGAGGTGCTATTTTCCTTCCAGGTGCCCGATGTCCATATTTCCCCCCATTTTCCTGGGAGGAGAAGCAAGATCTTCTGGCTGGTGATCACAGCGAATTAAGATTAAAAATAATTAAACTCAAGTGCCTATTCTCACAGGGGAGGACTGCGGTCAAAGAAACAGCCCTTTGCAGAATGTTCCTTCCGTCACTGTGTTTTCTGATCAGTTCATCTTCCCTCACTGCTTTCTTACCCTCACTGCTGCAGGTAAACACTTTCCAGATCGTCCTCATAACGGATGGCAAGCTCTCCTTCACCATCTTCAACTATGAGTCCATCACCTGGACGACGGGTATGCACGCCAGCAGTGGGGGGGACTTTGCCGGGCTTGGTGGCATCGCGGCACAGGTAAGCGGCGAACATGGCCCCTGGGGCTCCTTGGTAGCACATCTGCCCTGCGAGCTCATGGCTCCTGGTGGTGGAAAACCTGCCCCTGCTTTTTTTTTTTCCTTTCCCCCCCCCCTTCCCTCTTCAGAGTTCTTAAATATCTGTGTGTGCCCTGGCTCCCAAAGCTGAGACCATACAGGGGGCTTTGTTATCCTGAAACCACAGGTCTTTGCCTTGGCTGCTGCCTCATAGTCCCTTTTCCTTCCTAACCTCAGCCTTTAAGAGCAGCTGCCACAGCCAGCATAGCTTTTGCTTGTATTTTTATTTCTTCCGTGTGTGTGTTATGTTTAAGGGAAAAAAAGCCAACACCCACACCCGCAAAAACCCCAATACCCACTTGGATGTGTGAATTTACCAACAGTTGATCTGTGCTTGGCTCCCTGCCTGCCAGCCTGCAGCAGGCAGGGTGCTGCGGGTGGAGGGGAAGTGGATGGGATTTGAGTGCTGGGGGAGAAACTAAACAAGCTTGGCAGCCACTTCAGCCTGTGGTCCCAGCATGTGGCCAGGGCTGAGCGCTGGCCGGTGGCATGTGGAAGGGAACAGTTGGTCCGAGCAGTGCCACCAGTGGCGCTGAGTGGCGGGAGAGAAGAGTCCAGTTGCCTTCCCCCATGCACTAGTGATGTCTCTTTACCCTCTGCCCTTGTCCTCCCAGGCAGGTTTTAACGCTGGTGATGGAAAGCGCTACTTCAACATCCCTGGATCCCGCACTGATGACATCGCTGACGTGGAGATGACGACAAATGTGGGTATCCCCGGGCGCTGGGTGTTCAGAATCGATGATGCCCAGGTGCAAGTGGGGGGCTGCAGCAATACAAGTAAGAGGACAGCAGTTAGGTTTACTTAACTCCCAACCCAACCCCGCACTGTTCTCCAGCCCCATCTTTCCCTGCCTCAACCCCCACCTCCGCGGGGTGGAAGAGATGTCTCAAAGGGCTTTGGGGGGAGAGGGGAGGCAGCCACGGGAGGGACTGTCTTCAGCACTGACCATGGCTTGGGATGGCACCTGTGGGTGCCCTGGGACTGGGAAGGGGCTGGGAGAACAAATGGGGAGGGGAGGAAGATTTCTGAGACTAAAAGATCCTGTGGGGAGTGATGAGGGAGGCTGGGGAGGAGGTGATGCACACAGGTGGGACCCCACCAGCCCGCTGTCAGACAGGGCATGAGGGGCCATCACCCCTGGGGAGTGCACATGTCTGTCAGTCACAGGAGGCTGGGCTGAGCCATGTGGAGGGCTGCTCAGTGCCAGCCTGCCACGTGGGGCCAGGTTGCCGTGGTCTGGGCCACAGTCCCCACCCCAGGGGTCAGGGGTCCTGACATTTCCCCCATGGAGCTGCTGGCCTCCAGTTCCTTATCACCACTCCCCTTGGCCATTTTTTCCCACACGTGATCTGCGTGTCTTGTGTTATCAGTGGATTTGCTGTACATGGGCTGTCCTGTCCCCTTTCTCTCTGCCCTGGGTGTGTAAGGCCGTGTCCATGTCCCTCCAGCCAGTGAGGCAAACCACGTGCAGCCTCTCCCCCTTGCACAGGAGGAATAAAACTGCTTCCTGTAGGAGGAATAAACCCCTTCCTGTCTCAGGGGAACCCTTGAGGAGCAGACCCTGCCCCACCATCAGGCAGGCAGCCCTGTGGGCTTCCTGAGCACCCCAGAGAGCTGGGTGGGTGCAGGCACAGACCCTGGCACTGGTGTGGCTGGAAGGCGGCGGGTGAGCCCTGTTAGGGCAGGGGCTGATGGAGGGGCACTGCCTGTCCCCACAGCCTCTGTCTGCCTGACACTGCGGCCCTGTCTGAATGGGGGGAAGTGTATTGAGGACTGCATCACAGGGAACCCCTCCTACACGTGCTCCTGCCTGGCCGGCTTTACTGGGAAGAGGTGCCATGTTGGTGAGTGCTTGGCTGCAGGGAGCAGGTCTTGCTCCTCCTGTCATTGCTGCGTGCTGGCAGTCTGTGTGTCCTTGCTGTGCCCCTGCCCTGAGTTCCTGTCCCCATCTGGGGCTCTGTTTCAGATGTGGATGAGTGTCTCTCCCACCCGTGTCAGAATGGAGCCACCTGCCTCAATGGTGCCGGCAGCTTCACCTGCAGGTGCCCACCAGGCTTCAGAGGCAACAACTGCGAGACCGGTGAGCAGTGCAGCATTTGCAGAGACCCCAGGCTTGGGGGGCACTACTGCTCCTGGGGAGGGCTCTTCAGACCAGAGCTCCTGCAGTAGCTGCTGAGCTCGAGCAGTTTGTGACAGCCAGTTTGGATTTCAGCTTGCTGCAGGCAAAGGAAGCTTTTCTCTGGCCATGAGCCCTTCCTGCTGCTGACTCTTCTGAGGGCTTGGCTCAACACTGCCGCCAGCACTCTCCTTCCACCACGCCTTTAGTGAGAAAAGCGGTGGTCAGTGCTCAAACAGAAGCTCTGCAGGCCCTGCTTTTGCAGGTGATGCTCTGGTCCCAAGCCCTTCGAAGCTGGTGGGGACCCTCCCAGTCCCTGGCAGGGGCCATGGTGACTGGTTTCCCCCGCTTCTGCCCTCTACCTGCCTGTGGAAGTGCCGCCAAAGCATTTGGCTCCAGCAAGCTGCCATGCTAGTGGAGAAGGCGGGAAGGGAGTTGACTTTTGGGAAAGGGAGAGAGGGAGAAATGCCCAGCGCATTATACTGACATCCAGGAGGTACAGGGGGCTGAAAGAGCTGAGCTGCCTGAGGAAGGGTTTTGGGGACAGTCAGACTGAGGACATGGCCACTGTCTCCTGACAGAAGGTGCGCTGGTGGCTCTGAAGTGTGCTCTCTGCTTGGCCCTGGTATCACCATGTGTGTAGAGGGTGCCACTTGCTGGTCCTGCACTGAGGTTAACATCCTCCCTCTTTTTTTTTTTTTTTTTTTGGTGTTCCTCTGCAGCAGAATCACCCTGTGAGAATAGGGTGTGCCAGAATGGTGGGAGATGCGAGGTGGTGAACAGGACAGCAGCATGCTTGTGCCAGCCAGGGTTCACAGGGGTGGACTGCCAAACAGGTGGGTGGCAGGAGCAGGTACGGAGTGGAGATGGTGACATTTCACACCATGGCAAGCTGCCTTCCCACCCAACTTCACTCCTGGACATAGTTTCGGGAGGGGAACACTCAGAATTGCCAGTGGCTTGGATGTTTTTCCATCTGTTGCCTTTGCTCTCCCAAGCATCATCTGGGCTGGGAGGCACTGGATAAGCTGGCTGTGCCCACACATGACCTGACCATCTCTTCTGGCTTCCCTTTGCAGAGGTGAATGAGTGCGAGTCCAGCCCGTGCCTGAATGGTGGGCACTGCGTTGACCTGGTTGATAACTACACCTGTGTATGCCTGGAGCCCTTTGTGGGACAGCGCTGCGAGATAGGTGCCTGCACCCCCAGTTGACCCATACCAGGGACTGTGTCCCCTGTGTTCTGCTGGCCATTGTGGCCCCGTCCTGGGCCTGAGTTCTCCTCATCACTCACTCCTTTGCTTTCCCTTTCCCAGATTCGTCTTCCTGCGAGGACCGGAGCTGCCAGAACCGGCAGACGTGCAACTACATCCGCCCCGGCCGCTATATCTGCACCTGCTCCCCGGGTTATTACGGCAACAACTGCCAGTATGGTGCGTGGAGTTGCGCCTTGACCGGCCTGGCATGGGAGCTGCAATCAGGGGAGCCGGGCGGGAAGGGGCAAATGCTGCGAAGGGGCTGTGTCAGTCATAGGCACTGCTGGAACTGGTGGGCAGCATGTGCGGAGGGGCCGTGGTGCTGCCAGGAGGGAACCCCCTCCAGTGAGGCTGCTTGGCTGTGCTGGGGCCTCCAGCGGGACCCCCAGCACAGAAGGTGGACCCCTCTGACTCAGGCTCCCCATTCCTTGCAGGTGGGCCCCGCATGCCTGGAGCCTGCCTCTCCCACCCCTGCCAAAACGCGGGCAGCTGCCTGGAGACTGAGCAGGGTTATGTCTGCGAGTGCCAGGAGGGCTACACTGGACAGGACTGTCGAGACCGTGAGTACCAACCGAGGAGTCTTGCTAGTGGGGTTTAGGATCTCAAGGGGAGCCTTCATCCTCCTGAGAGGGAGAAGCGGCAGGTCCAGAGAGCCTGTTCAGAACAGCGGGTTTGTCCTGCTGAATGAGGCTGTGTCTGTATGTCTGGGGGCCTTAGGGCTACTGCCCACCTGAGCTTCTCCTGTGGTTGGCATCTGGCAAGGCCGCTTGTCTGTCCCGGCTCTACAAGAAGGAGAGATCCTGGGAAGCTCCTATCTCCTCTCTTGCAGAGCTCTCTGAGGGCTGTGAATGTCGCAATGGGGGCAGTTGTCTGGAGGGGAACGTCACCATCTGCCAGTGCCCTCCTGGTTTTTTTGGTCTCCTCTGTGAATTTGGTAAGTGGAAGCTTCTTGCTCACTGTGCTTTTTCACTCGGGAATGCTTGAACCAGGCAGGCTGTGGGCAAGCAAGGAGAAACTGCCCATGCCTGAGACTAGCATAGTGCCAGGGGCACACAGTGAATTTGAGCCTGGAAATATGTCCCATGGTGAGATGGCAATGTTTCCATCTCTGTCAGTCCCCCTTGAGCCGTGCCTCTCCCAGTCTCTGCCCCAGTCCAGCTCCCATGAATGGGGAGGGAGTCGCAGCTTTTGTGTGTTCCCTCTCCAAAGGCATCCAGGCTGGACATTGCCACTTGCACTGTCTGTACCATGGGGTGTAGAATGTCCCATCTCATTGGACCCTGAAAAGTTAGGAAACCCCTGTTTACATCTGGGTGTCCTCCTGCCACTGGCTGAGGAAGGCTGGCGCTGACCGTGTGTTTGCAGAAGTCACCACGACACCGTGCAACATGAACACGCAGTGCCCCGATGGCGGGTACTGCATGGAGTATGGCGGGAGCTACCTCTGCGTCTGCCACACCGACTACGGCACCAATCACAGTAAGGCTCGTCCCTGGGGATGCGAGAGCAGCCCTGGGGTGGGGGTGAGCAGGGAGCACCGTCAGCAGTGGGAGAGCCGCCCTTGTGTCCCTGGCCATATGTCCTCAGTAAAGCCCCGTGTTTGGCTTTGTAGCGATGCCGTCCCCCTGCGACTCAGAGCCCTGCCTGAATGGGGGATCCTGCAAGGTTCACGATGACTCGTACATCTGCGAGTGTCCTCAAGGCTTCCTTGGCGTGCACTGCGAGAAAGGTACCCGCACAGTGTTCCCCGTGGCCCCAGCACCTGGCAGGGGGTGGGAGAAAAGCTTAGACCTTTCTGGGAAATGAGCAGTGGCTTGCAGAGCTGGACGTTGGTGTGGGTTATCTCATCCCATCCTGCAGGGTAGATGAGCATTGTATGGCACCCAACAGTTGCAGCAGCTGATACAGTTGTTTCCTGTACAACACCATCAGTGTTGGAGGTTTTTTCCATGCCTGAGCTTCTGCCTTTGGGAGCAGCTGCCAGTCTCTGGCTTGATGTGCCTGCATGATATGCCCCAAGGGCCCGTCATGAGTCTGCACGGGCGTAATTTTGGTGGTGTTGGTGGGCCCAGGATGCACTCAGCTTTCCTGCAGTGAGGGGTTTGGTGGGGTGCTGGCGGGAGGCAGTGGCTCCGGGTGACCACCACTCTCGGCACTCTCTCTACAGCCAAGCCTCGGCTCTGCAGCACAGGGCCCTGCCGCAATGGGGGCACCTGCAGGGAGGCGGATGGCGAGTACCACTGCACCTGCCCATACCGCTTCACCGGCAAGCACTGCGAGATCGGTACGGCCCCCCAGCTCCCCTGCGGGGATGAGAGGCGGCGGCTGGCCCACTAGGCTCATGCCTGCCCTGTGCCCCCAGGTAAGCCAGACCCCTGTGCCTCGGGGCCCTGCCAGAACGGGGGCACCTGCTTCCACTACATCGGCAAGTACAAGTGCGACTGTCCCCCGGGCTACACCGGACGGCACTGCGAGATTGGTAGGTGTGAGGAGGGAGTGCAGGTGCTGGCGGCTGCCGGGGGGAATTGACGGGCCTGACAGCCATGATACCAGCAAGCAAACCTTGCTGCTTGCTTTAAGCCCCCTTCCCTGTCATTTGAAGTTCTGCAACTCTTCCTTATGCCCTGCTGCAAGGGGAAGGGGGCTGGCTCTGGTTTCTGAGCTCTGCCAGCTCTGCAGCAGCTGTTTTTTGCTCCGTTTTTCTTCCAGTGCCCTCCCCATGCTTCCTTAGCCCCTGTGAGAATGGAGCTACCTGTGAGGACCTTGGTGGGGGCTATGCTTGCACCTGCCCCATGGGCTATGTAGGGAAGCACTGCCAGTCTGGTAAGGGTCTTGAGCTTCCCCTTCCAGCTGGGGACTTGGGGTGCCTGTGGGGGCCACACTCATCTCCTGTCTCTTGCTAGAGGTCGACTGTGGCATCCCCAGCGATGTGAAGCACGCCCAGGCCTCTTTCAACTCCACCAAGGTGGGCTCACTGGCTGAATATCAGTGTGAGCTGGGTTACACCCTCAGTCAGCACAACCACCCCCGTGTCTGCCACATCCCAGGTGTCTGGAGTGACCCCCCCAAATGTGATGGTGAGGAGTGCTTGGGAGTGGACAAGCCCTGAGGCACCATCCCAGTGGGCCATGGTCACAGCTGTGGTTTGGTGACCCCAGGACATGTACTCCAGTTGTCCCCTGCCCCCCCAGGGAACCCTGCCCTGTGCTCACGTCTCTCAACTTGTCTCTCCCATGCCCAAATACCTGCAGAGATCGACGAGTGCCAGTCCCAGCCCTGCCTGAATGGTGGCCAGTGCAAGGACCGTGTTGCTGCATTCCTGTGCCTGTGTGAGCCAGGTTACACTGGGCACCACTGCGAGTTGGGTAAGAGACCGTGCCAGGCATGCTCCAGGACTGTCAGTCCCTTCCACATACCCCAGCCCTTGGGAAACCCCAGTGAGTTGTGAACTCCATGGCCAGGAGCTAAGCTAGCTGCTCTTGTGTGTGCTTGGATCAGCCTGAGGCAAGGGCTCTTCTCCCAGGGCTTCTGAACAGCCGTGGGATTTACCAGTGGAGAGACACTGCTCCTGGTTGGGCAGAGGAACAGGCAGGACTGTGGGGGCATGAGTGCTATGTCCCTCTCTAACAGATGCTGTGTGGGCATTTCTGTTGCTGGCAGGGCAATGACTTCTGCGTATGTTTAGGCCAAACAGAGTAGCTCCAGATCTTGGGACCTGGATGGGAAGTTCCCTGTGTGGCTTCAAAGCTCTCAACCACAAAACGGAGCAAAAAGCAGCTTGAGGTCACATGTATTTGACTGTGCTCCCATGTATGCTTGTCACTGTGGTTGCATGTGCATCTGGTTGAAGGGGATGATGGGCAACACAGTGGGTGGTGACTTCCAGCTCAGCTCCCTGGGGCCTGGGCAGAGTTCAGTGTTGAAGGTGGGCTACCTGTCAGGGGTTAGATGAGGGGACATGCCACAGACCTCCTGTTGGATCTCTTGGTGCAGCCCCACACTGCCAGTTGTGTCCCTGAGGGAATGTTCCCGTGCCACGTGCCTGCTGCAGGGGCAGGTGTGAGCCAGTAGCAGGGATGTTCCTGGCCCCTGGGACCCAAGTGTCATGGGGAGGGTCCATGCCTGTTGAAGAAGCGCTGCCTCCCTGAGCCCTGTCCCCAGCCAGCAGCTGTCTCAGTGCTGAGCTGGTGTCTTTCTGCTGGTCCCCAGATGTTGACGAGTGCCAGTCGGAGCCCTGCAAGAACAGCGGGACCTGCCAGGACCTCCCCGGGTCTTTTGCTTGCTACTGCCCTGAGGGCTTCCTGGGGACCCAGTGTGAGACAGGTAGGGACTCTGCCTTCCCGAGGCAATGGGAGGCTGCACTCTGGGCACTGGGACATGGCCAGTACCAAGACCAGCTGGTCATTGTTTTGGACACCTTGACCCCAAGCCATCACTCACTGTTTCACCTCCTTGCCTGCGGTTTTGGGGGCAGAACTGAAAGTGTTCTGATGGGGAAGTATGGACCCCCTTTCCAATGTGTACACCCCTGCTAAGGGATGTGGCCACCACAGTGCTTGGAGGGGATTCAGTGTCCAACTCAGATGTGCCAAACCCTGGGCTACACCTCTGCCCTGCTTCCCCCTCGGGGTCGGTTGGCATCGCTTGCCCATGGGAGCTGCCTGCTGGCAGGCCAAGGGCCTTGCTCACTGTTGGCCTCCTCTCACCTCCAGAAGTGGACGCCTGTGAGTCAGACCCTTGTCAAAATGGAGGGCACTGTGAAAGCTACGGGGGCTCCTACCTCTGTGTGTGCCCAGAAGGTTTCTTCGGCTACCACTGTGAGACAGGTGAGGCAGGCAGGGCAGTGCAGGGCGGCTGCGGGGCCAGTGGCACTGCTGACACTGCTGAACCCGGCACCTCTCCCACAGCCAGTGACCCGTGCTTCTCCAACCCCTGTGGGAGCAGAGGCTACTGCCTGCCCAGCAATGGCACCCACAGCTGCACCTGCAAAGTCAGCTACACAGGCAAGAGCTGCGAAAAAGGTAAAGGCCCTCAGAAGCGGCAGCAGGATGTGGCGTGGGCTTGACGCCAGCCCGGCAGTGCCTACCATCCACAAGGGGCTCAACGTCCGGGACCAGCAGCACTCCTTGAGGCAGACAGGGCTGGGGTCTCGTCTTGGGGGGGGCAGCCTGTGCCCCACTAATGCAGTGGGTGCGTGCTGGCATGCTGAATTGCTGCCACAGGCGCTGGGCTTGGCACCAGGATGCTAGGGACAAGTTTCCCCTGCAGCAATGTCAATCCCTCAGATGCCCTCAGGAGGGGAGGCCGAGGTGTTCGAGGGAAACCTCCTGACACTGACCTTCCCAGGACGCCTCGCCCTGTCCCACAGTGGCAAGCTCTTGACCAGGGAGTGGTGCCAGGGAGTGATGCCAGGGAGTACTCCTAGCACCCTGGCTCCTCCCATGCCCACCGGGCCAGGGTTGCCTTGTGCCCCCAGACCCCCTGCCAGGTGTGCCAAGGGAGACAAGTGACAGCCCTGTCCTCCCTCACTGCTCTGCCGCTCACTGCTGGGGTCTGTTCTGTAAAGATTCATGGCATTACCTTTCCCCTTTGCTTTTGCTCACACCCTGAAGAATTGCTGCCACCAACCTCATTAAAGGTGGAAAGGGTGGAGGACACTGGTGTGTTGATTTCTTGGCACCCACCTGAGGACGCAGCCGCCAGGCAACTCATTGACGGCTACGCCGTGACGTACGTATCCCTCGACGGCTCTTACCGCAGGACAGATTTTGTGGACCGAAGTCGTTCTGCCCACCAATTGCGGGCACTAACCTCCGGCAGAGCCTACAATATTTCTGTCTTTTCAGTCAAACGCAACGTGAACAACAAGAATGATATCAGCAGGCCCGTCATGCTCACCACGCGCACTAGTGAGTAGCGTCCCTGGGGGGATCACGGTCGTGCAGCCCCCGCAGGTGCCAGGGCTTGTGCTGCCACCTCCAGCCTGCTGCCAGCTCCAGCGTGGTGTCAAACCTTGTGGGTTTGCTGGTGCAGATCCTCAAATCCAGCCAGGGGCCTCTGGAAGGTGCTCGGCACAGAGAATTGCTGTTCTCTTTGCTGTGAGTAAAAGGGGATGGACCCCCTGTGGCTCACCCTGTCCAGGGGCTGTAAGGGAGCTGGCAGCGGGGACTGCTTCTGGCTCCTGTTTATCAGGACCAGGCTGTGCTGCTCCTGGTCACTGCCCAGGGTAGCATTGACCCCTTGAGCTGCTTGGCTGAGCTGGAGAAGCCCCCAGGCAAGGTGGACAGTGGGGCTTGTGTGATCTCTGCCAACAATGAGCACTGTGAGCGAGTCACTCTGCCGTGGCAGTGGGCTTGGTGTGGGGATGTGTGAGGGCAGAGGCTGACGGGGACCTCTACTCCCATGGGCACAGTGATGCAGGCAGAGCAGCTGTGATCCTGCATTCTAGGGATTGTAGAAATCAAGGGCAAGCAGGGTGGAGGGAATTAGGAAAGATGTTCTCTGAGGAGAGGAGGATGGTAGTGGGCCTGTGAGCCACATCCCCCACAGGGGGCTGAGACCAAGTGAAGCACAGGGGAGGAGATAGCAGCATGGTGCTGGGCACAGCATCTTGTGGGGCCTCCAGCTAGGGCTGGATGCTGGTTGGTCAGTGGGAGCCGGGCTTGGGATGGCCCCTTGAGTGTGCCATGGGCTTAGCAGTCACTAGCAGTGTTCCCCAGGGCTCAGTTTTGAGGCCAGTCCTGTTTAACATCTGTATTGATGATCTGGATGTGAGGATTGAGTGCACCCTCAGTGGATTTGCAGACTGGCACCAGGCAGGGTGGGAGTGTTGATCTGCTGGAGGGTAGGAAGGCTCTGCAGAGAAACCTGGACAGACTCGATTATTGGGCCAAGGACAACTGCATGAGGTTCTACAAGACCAAGTGCTGGGTCTTGCACTTGGGTCACAACAAGCCCCTGCAATGCTCCAGGCTTAGGGGGGAGTGGCTCGAGAGCTGCTCTGCAGGAAGGGAGTTGGAGGTGCTGGTTGACAGCAGGCTCAGTATGAGCCAACAGTGTGCCCAGGTGGCCAAGAAGGCCATTGGCTTGTGTCAGTATCTTGGCTTGTATCAGCAATAGTGTAGCCAGCAGGACTAAAGCAGTGACCATCCCCATGTACTCAGCATTGGTGAGGCTGTATTGTGTTCAGTTTTGGGTCCTTCACTTCAGGAAGGACATTGAGATGTTGGAGCATGCCCAGAGAAGGTCAACAAGACTCATGAAGGGTCTAGAAAATATGCCTTAAGAGGAATGACTGAGGGACCTGGGTTTGTTAGTCTCAAAGAGGAGGCTTGGGGGGCACCTCATTGCTCTCTACAACTCCCTGAAAGGAGGTTGTAGTGAGGTGGGGTCTGGTCTCTTCTTCCATGCCTCTCACTGTGTAAGAGGGCAAGAGGAAATGGCTTTAAGCTGAAACGGGAGATTCAGATTAGATATTAGAAAAAAAATTTGTCACTGTTAGAGGGGTCAGGCATTGGAATAGGTTGTCCAGAGAAGTGGTAGAGTGATCACCCCGGGGGTGTTCAAGAGGCACCTGAATCTGGCGCTGGGTGATGTGGTTTAGGGGTAGTGCTGGGTGGATGGTTGGACTGGGTGATCTTCCAACCCTGATGATTCTATGATTAGGACCAAGCCTGGGCACTATGGCCCCTTTGGAGCTTGTGATGACACGCTGGGGCCAGAGTGGGACAGCCTCAGGAGTGCCTCAGGTGGCACAAGGCCCTGTGGGCAGGCAGATGGATGTGCCTTCCCCCCTGCCTTGAGGCGGTGAGGATGGGAGAGCATGAGTTCAGCAGGACAGGTGGCGCTGAGCGGCTCCACTGGGGAAGCTGATCCAGAGGTGCAGGCAGGATCCCCCCTGGGGGCACATGGGGAAGGGATGGGGTGACCCATAATGACCACAGCCCTCTCCGCTTGCTCCGGCCAGGACCGCGTCCGGTGGAAGGCTTTGAGATCACAAATGTGACAGCCAGTGCCATCACAGTGCAGTGGGCCCTCCACCGGCTCCAGCACTCCACTGTCAGTAGGGTGAGGGTCTCCATCCACCAACTGGGGGACCTGGCAGGCCGCACCGTGGAGCTGAACAGCAGCGTGGCCAAATACACCTTCCTGTGAGTGAGGCAGTGGTGGGTGCCAGGGCATTGGCCCCCCAGGCTGCCCTGCTTACCCCTTCCCACCCTACCTTTCTCTTCCACAGGGACCTGCAGCCAGGAGAGAGATACATCGTCCATGTCACGACACTGAGCGGTCTGGGGACCGAAGACCACCCCTCAGAGAGCCTGTCCACAGCCCCTTTTCATGTGTGGACGAGTGAGTGGGGTTGCCTTTGCCACCCTGGATTGGTAGGCGCAGGGGCTTGGCAGGAAAGCTGTGGGGAGGGGAAGGTGTGGGAGCTGCCAGGCTGCCAGCACAGCAGGCAGGAGGTGTGCAGGCAACTCTGGTAACGGCAGGAAAGGTAGTGGCATGTCCTCCCCTGCCAGATGTTGTTCACTGTCTGAGACCAGCATGAGCTCAGCCCCATGCAGCACCCACGTGGGCCAGATTCATCCCCTGCTGTCCAACAGCTAGAGGGCAAGGGCAGACTTGTGTGCCAGGGTGCAGTGAAGCTCTGCCTGTCTTGGCAGGGACCCAGTGCTGCACATCCCCTCCCAGTGCATCCCATGGCTGGAGCAGAGCTCAGGGCTGGTCTGGGCAGTGCCTGGCAACCTGGGGCCCTGGTACACTCGTAAGGTGGTGTGAGCAAGTGGGGCAATGGCCATTCAAGGATACCAGCTCTGACCATTTTCTTTCCCACCCCCTGCCTGCCACAGGGCCTCTTCCCCCGCAAAACCTCACCAGCTCACATGTCACTGCCACTTCTGTGTCCATGGCGTGGGAGCAGCCGCCCGCCGGCACCATGGAGGGGTACATCATCAACGTCACCACTGCTCAGAGTGTCAAGAGCCGCTACGTGCCTAACGGAAAACTCGTGTCCTACACGGTGCGGGACCTGCAGCCTGGGCAGCGGTACCGCCTGTCCGTGACAGCTGTGCAGAACACGGAGCAAGGCCAGCTGCACAGCGAGCCCGTCCACCTCTACATCACCACCTGTGAGTGCTTGCGGGTCTCTGCTGGATTGCTGCAGCACGAGGGAGGCAATGGGATGACAGGGAAGCAGGCTGTGGGGGGGAAACCAGCCTACCAACAGAGAGCCCTTGCACTGGGTGTCTGCAGCAGGCTGTGGGGACAGAATAGAAGTCCACTGGAAAGAGACATGGGGGTTGCAGGATGCTGCCTCTGTTAGTGAAGGGCAGATGCAGAGCAACAGCTTGGTGATGGGCACTTGTAGCCCCAGGGTATGCAGAGTGTCACCAGACAGCCCTAAATGGCAGCCTGGGATGGGATGGGATGGGATGATGGGACTGGCTAGGAGGTGGGTTGCTGTGCTGGTTCATGCTGCTACCCACTAAGCCTCACCCTTTGGTCTGTAGTGCAGAGGGATGTGGCTCCAGAGAGACGGTGGAGCCAAGCTGGGCACCCCCGGGTTCTGCGCAACAGGCTGCCCCCAGCTTTCCTGCCTGAGCTCCGCTTGCTAGCAGATCATGACACAGCTGAGGAGCCCTCGCCAGCCCCCAGGTAGGCACTGCTCCAGCACTCCTGGCTCTTCTACTAGCACTTGGCCCAAGCACTGGGCTGAGCCAGCCCCTTTTCCCATGTCCAGATGTCTGCAGGGTTGAGCTGTGCTCCTGCTGGAGCGCAGCTCTTGCCCCCCCGCTGGGGTCCTAAGCCAGGCAGACCCTTGCTCTGTGAGCAGGTCCCCTGCAGGACTTGCACATAGCCTGATGTCACCAGTGTTTGCTTTACCTAGCTGTCATGAACCCCAGCACGAGGCCTGGGGCACCCACAGTGCCCTGTACCCTTACTCTCTCCTCTCACAGGTTCACTGAGCTGGTGGATGGCAGGGGGAGAATCAGCGCCAGGTTTGGCCCTGTGCTGGGAAAATCCATCACTGTGAAGACACGTAAGTGCTCCGTTACCTTTCTGTCCTGATCCTGTTATCCAGTGGCATCTCCTGCACCTTCCCCCAGGATAAAGTGGCAGCTGGGCGGGCTGCTGTAGGGCTGAGGGAGCCACAGAGGAAGGTGGAGCTGTCTCACCAAGCCCTGGGCAGGCAAACATCTGCCCTGCTTGCTAGACCCCTGCCAGGGAAGAGGGGTGACTCACAGCCAGTAGGGGAGCCCAGAGAGTGACCCTCACGGATGGGAGGCAATACTGACTGTGGCATGGCTTCCCAGGCAGTGGCCTCACAGCCCTCCAGCACAGCCCCTGCCTGCCCAGCAGCCTCAATCCCCACTGCCAGTAACAACCTCACACCCGAGGAGGGCACCTGGGTGAGAAACCCCTCAATAGTCCAGCCCTAACACCCCATTTTCCATCCCCAGAAGATAAGGGGCACAAGTGCCAGCCCAAGATACTCTAGCAGGCTGGGGAACCCCATGCCATGGGGTGGGGAAGGAGCCTGGCACACTTGCCTGAGGGCAATCCCGGGCTTGCTGCACATCCTGGCTCTGCGTCTGCAGGACTCTGTGTCCCACAGCCCTCCAGGAGGGGTGAGGGGATCCCCCCAGTTCTAGGGATGCCAACTGTGAAGGGCTAAAGCAGTGCCTCAGGCCTGACCAGTGTCCCTGTACCGCGGGCAGGCTGGATACCCTTGGAGGGGCTGCCTTTGGGTCTGGCTTTGGCCCAGAGGTGACGTTTGGCCATCTTGTTGTCCAGAGCCAGAGGCTCCAGTGAAGCTGGAGAACACGGAGGTGTCCAGCCGGGACAGTCTGGCACTGCAGCTGCATGAGGCGAAGAGCAAGAGTAAGTCCCGGGGGAGACCCACAGCAGCATGGACCCAGCCCTGGCCCCACAGGCAGGGTGCTCAGCACCAGCCTCCCTTCCCTGGGGGCATGGCATGTGTCCCTGCCCACCATCTCTCCCTGGGAGCATCCTGGCATGCTGGGGGCTTGTTAGGGCTGCACTGTGGTCCCAGGGTCTAACGGCCAGGCGTGTTTTGCAGGGGAGGGGCGGAACTGCTCCACAAATCCCTGCAGGAATGGAGGCACCTGCACCAGAGATGCCGAGTCCTACCACTGTGCCTGTCGCCCAGGGTTCAAGGGCCGGCTCTGCCAGCTGGGTGAGTGCCAGGCTGTGCCAGAAGACCAAGCTCCCTCCTGCAACGCCAGGCTGGTGGCTGTCCATCATGAGTTCCCCAGGATGTAGATCACCCGGCACACCATGTCAGCACCCAGGGCCTCCCACCACACCTAAGGTCTATTAGAGATCAGTGTCGTGCTGGCAGCTGGGAGAGAGGCTGCTCTTGGCAGTTTGGGGAGATGTGAGAGTGCAGGTCTGCTCCCCACTCTTGGCTGAGCTCTCCGCCTCTGTCTGGGAAGGCCAGGCCCCTGCCTTGCCCACGGAGTTGCCTATGCACTGTGAGGCTGGGGACTCCACTTCTCGTGGTGGGTCACCTCTGTTGAGCCCAGCCCTCCAGCACAGCCAAGGAGAAGCCAGGCAGGCCTCACCAGCCCCTTGCCGTGGGGCACAGGCAGGCAGGACCAGGGATGGGCTCACTGATAGCTCCCCTCTCCTATTCCCCAAGCAGCCTGCAAGAAGGTGCCACACTCGTGCACGCGGCTGTACTCGGAAACCAAGTCATTCCCAGTGTGGGAAGGAGGCACCTGCCACTACCTGTGAGTACTGCCTGCAGGTTGTGCTCCCCCCTTCACCCTGTGCTCTGAGCTGGGGATGTCTCCCCATGGCTTGGCTTTGAGGAAGGGAGAGCAAGTGTAAGGCCGTCTCCAATCCCAGCTGGCAGCTGCCCCCTCCCCAGTGCAGGGTATGCAGACTGTCATGCCCCTGTGGCTACCCCTCAACAGCATTTCAGGGCAGGGTGTTGCTGAAGCAAAAGCTCTGTAATGGTGTTACCCCTCCCATGGCAGCAAGGTTGGATTTGGTGTGCGTGACCCCCAAACAGCAGCAGATCCCACTCAGCTCCTGTTGCCTCTCCATGTACAACCAGAGGGCTGGGGGAGCCCTGCTGCAATGCCAGGGCATGGGAGGCTCTGTTGTCACCCCCTGTCTCCTTGTGATGGAAGCAAAAAGGCCTGGCTGTGTGGGGATCAGCCCTCGGGCACACCAGGCCTGAGCCCCATTCCTGCCAAGGATGGCTACTGCAGCCTGGAAGGAAATAGGGAAACACCCAGACTCTACCTCAGCACTCACAGAAGTAAATCTTGTCCCTGTTGTTCCCTACATGTCACCCCTCCACTGTGTGTGCAGGTACAGGAGAGTCTACAAGGTACACCAGGACGTCTGCTACAAGGAGAGCTGTGAGAGCAGTGGTTCTGAGAGGACAACCAGCAGGTACAGCCAGCAGCAGCACGCTGAGCATGCCAGCCTTCCTATGACCCTGGACAGGAGGATGCAGCTGGCAGGTGGTCCCCACCATGCATGGGCACACTCAGGCTGGGGTGGATTGGGAGAGGGGTGCAGGCATGACTGAGACTCGGATGACAGTGCTGCAAGCAGTGTCTTGCAGGGGCACAGGGCTGATGGTGCTCTCCTCCCTTCTCTTCCAGAAAACCAAGCAACAGTCACACACTGAAGAAGCCATAGAAGTAAGTACCTGCTCCATCCCTCCTCAGCCACAGGCATGGGCAGTTCTTGTACATGAAGTCGGGGATGTGGAAGGGTGGAGGCTGGGGCACACCCGTAGCTCACACCCCCCGTGTTGAGGAGGTGTGAGGGCTTGTGGCTGAGGGCTCCTGGTTGTGTCTGGGCAGAAGGCAATGTTCTGCTTTCCCCTGGCTCTGCAGCTTCATGAACAAGAGATTCCTGCACAGGTGGAAGCTGGAGCCCTGGAGAGGGCAGGTCCCCTTCTCCCAGCCCAAGATGGGCGCACAGGGTGGGAAGAGGCAGCTGCGGGGCTTTTGGGGGATTCTGCACACCAGCTTAATTTTTCTCCTCCTCCTCCTCCACAGGGTTTAAAGCAGTAGAAGCTTCATCTTTCCACATCTAAGGGCTTTTTGAACACCAGGAAGATCAGATCTGCTCACTGCATTGAACACAGCAGGGGCACCTTCCTGCCTAGTGTTAGCCTCTCCCTCTCCTCCAGCCTGTTAGGCAGCCAGGTCAGCAGACCGGGCAGTGCTCCCTTCCCCCTGCCAGCCCAGCACTGCCTTTGCTGGTTTGCCTCCCTCCGGCCGCCTCTCTGCCCCTGAGGAGCTGAGCACCAGTACCCCCCAAGGGCCCAGCCCTGCTCAGGCCCCCCAGCCACTCTGCACAAGCGATGGGCTCCCCGCTCCACTCAGGGATCAGCCCAGTAACTTGCCAACAGCATCTGCACCAACCTGTTTTCGTAATCCAAGGTTATAAATTACCTATAACCCTCAAATAAAACGGTTTAATGCAGAGCAAAAAGCCTTAGCCATCAACTGAAACATGGCCCCCAAAAATCTGCTCGGAGGAAACGTTCCAGTCTCTCTAGATGAGTAAAAAATGGTGAGCAGCTCCGAGCAGCGAGGCGAGCATGGACAGTGAAGGCACATTTCTGTTTCCTCTGCTCTAGTAGGGGAAACTGATGCAGCTTCTTCTGCCTGCCTTTTTTCTTTGCTTTGTAAACAATCCCTGGTTTTAACCAAATTTCCAGCTCAAACCCCAATAGAGCACCTAGAAAGAATTTTAAAAGTGATCTCTAGGTGAAGTCTGTCAGCTGAGGCATGCCACTGCCACCACACCACCACAGGGCCCAGCAGAGGCTTGGTGACAATGCCAACCCCACATGTCATTCCCCTGTGCTACTTCCAGCGTTTACCTTCCCTGTGGCACCAGTGCTGTGGAGTGTGTGGAGGAGAGAACCAGCACACAGCACTGTGGCAGGGCAGGCAAAGAAAGAGTGTAGTTTAGAAACGTTCCTAGTTTTTGTGAGTTTGTATGACAACACTAGTTAAACATAGATTTGTGTATTAATGTACACAGTGTATATTATAAATTAATACATACCAGAGATATATCGCAGTTATGGTATAGAGCATTATGTCCCCAGCAGCGTGGGGTTATCCCAGGGGCGAGGCCCTCCCCTCCCATCTCGCATCACTGAACTCTATAGCTCAGCCATACGTCTCAAGTGGCGGCCTGGAAGTTGCTCTTGGAGCAGGACAGGCCTAGGAGTTTCAATGCTCCTGGCATCACCCTCTTCCTGCCAGGAGCAGTGTAATAATAGTACTCAGCAGAGACAAGGTAAAGCCTTGGCCCCTTGGCCAGCATGATGCTGTGCTCCTCCACTGCCTCTATCTCTCATCCCAGAGGAGAGACATGTTTTGTATTCCTCCAAGACTGTCTGGTCCTGCTTCAGCTACATGGCAAGCACAGCAGCACTACCTCCCCAGGGCAGGAGAGGAAGCCTGGGACGAGCAGGGCAAGGAGGAACCCAGGCCAGCCTCTGTTCTCTGTGAGGGACAGAAGGGTTTAGGGCCATGGTCAGAAAGCTTTTGCATCCCTGCTCTGTCAGTCACGAGATCAGTGCTGACGCTGGCTGTGGAGGTGGAGGCAGCCCTGCCATGGGACAGTCCTGTTTCCACAGGGCCTGTCCCCACAGCCCCAGGAAGTCTGGTCCTGCTGCCAGCTGGCATAGCAACCCACTGCCTCTCACCCCACAGCCGGCAAAGTATGTATTGCAGCATTTGAAATAAATTAGGGGGGTTGTTTGTTTTTTTTTTTTTTAAATAAAAACACTTTATGGAAACTGGATTTTTTAAAAAGTAGTTGGTCAGTGGCCAGTGAGGAAGAATGAATGGTGTTGTATTTGATAGACTGGATTTATTGGTGGCCCACACATGGGGCCCTGCAGCTACCATGGCTCTTACTGATGCGGGGTGAGAGCCCAGAGCACCCATGGGTGCAGTGGGGTGGCGGAGTGCACCAGCATGGGAGGGCTTGGGCACCTCGGAGCCTCACCTCCTCACTCCGGGGCTGTTTTACTTATTTCACCGTCCAAATCATCATCTTCCTCTGCATATAGTGCATCCACTTCCTCCTCCTTCCCCTCTTCCTCCTCCTCCCGAGCCAGCAGTTTCTTGAAGACCTCATACTCCTCCGCGGTAGAGCAGGCCAGGTTGGCCAGGAAGTCTTTCTCCGGGAGCTGAAGGATGTCCTTCAGTTTTGGGTTACTGGTTTGTATCTGCCCTTTGTATGGGGTCTCGTAGAGCCCCCGGCGCTCTAGGAAGATGTGCCGGTTCCGGAGCTCGGCAAAGGGCATTTGGAAGAGTCGAGCCTTCACCATCTCCTTCTGCCGGACCCCCATTCTGAAGTAAGCGTACTGCGGGCGGGACGGGGGGGGGTGTCAGGCACAGCCCCATCCCCACGGCAGGCTCCGACAGGGAGGGGGGGATGCCGATCCTCACCTGGAAGTGGTGATGGAGGGTGCGCGGCTCCTCCAGCAGGACGGCGGGACAGGTGCCCAGCACGTCCCGCAGCTGCTCCGCCGTGAAGAGGCAGCGCTCCCGCAGCAGCCGCACCGCCGCCGCCAGCCTCTTCCGGGGCACGGCGAAGAGCTGGGGGCAGCGGCTCACGGCCCGCTGCAGCCGACCTGCGGGCACAGGGTCAGCGGGCCGGCCCGAGCCCCGGCGTGCCCCCCCCGTCCTCCCCGAGCCGCCCTACCTCCGTCCAGCCCCAGGCGCCGCAGCTCCTCGGCGCGCTCCCGCAGCCGCTCCGTGGGCAGCCGCAGCAGCGCCGGGCTCTGCTCCAGCAGCGCCAGCGCGGCCTCGGCGCTCAGCCCCAGCAGCAGCAGCTGCGCCGCCGCCGCCTCCCGGCGCTCGGGGCCGAGCTGGGGCTGCAGCCCCTGCAGCCGCCGGGCCTGCTCCTGGCTGAAGCCCATGGCCCGCAGCGCTGCCGCCTCCCCACAGCCGCGGCGCGGGCACGGCCAGGGCGCAGCTCCGAGGAGCGCCCGCCCCGCCACCACCACCGCCCGGCCGGCCCCGCGTGGTAGCGGCAGCGGCAGCCCCGCCATGGCCCGGCCCGGCCCGGCCCCGCGGGGAGCGAGCGGGAGGGCCCCGCCGCGCTGCTCCGCCCCCGCCGCCCTGGCAGCGCTGGGGAACGAGGAGGAGCGGGCGGGTCAGAGCCAGGCATGGCGCTGTCGGCCTGTGCCTCCCCCAGCACGAGGGCTGCCTTGCTCGGGGCAGAGCTGAGCGGTACCGCGGGCGGAGCGCCTTGCCCGCTGCCCATGGCCCGCAGAGGCGATGCCCGGGTCATCTTCCCGGGCCAGAGCCGAGGTGCAGCCCCACCGCGGTGCTACAGAACAGTGTACCGTGAGGGCAGCTAGTTATGAGTTCGGATGGAGACAGCAGAGAGTCCAAAGATGGATTCAGAGCTAATCTTTAGTAATTTACGTGGCTTTAAGCTGAGTCTTGTTGCTTCTCCGCAAAGCTGCTATCAGAGCAGCTGCAACCGGCAGAACTGCTGCCTCCCCCAGCACTTCCTCCCAAGCAGCCTAACCCTGAGCTGCACCCCGAAATGCTCCTGTGTTACCTGTGTCTCAATCAAATTCTCTTTATTGAATCTATTTTTTCTTTCCAACATATTTGTCTCATCAAAATCAAGGACTGCTTGCCTGGATATAGAGAGGACTCTTGACATAAAAAAAAAAAGACACCACCCCACCAGCCCCCCACCCCCAAATCATGATTACATGTCTTTTTAAGGCTCCTTTGCACACAAATACTCCAGAAAACACTCAGAGGTGTTATCACTAATTTATTCATTCACTTTTTAGAAAGATATAAAAACTACATATAAAAATTAAAAGCAGACAATAAATATATATTCTGAGTTATGGACAGTTTGAACAACATTAAAATCTTGGCCTCATAGCTTTGAAGCACGTCCTGGGTAAGAACACTAATAAACTGGGCACACATGGGTATCAGCAGGTGACCTTCGGTTGGAAACTATCCCACTAACACAGTTCAGATTTCTATAAATCACTGCTGGATGAAGAAGCCTTCAGGAGGTCTCACCTGGCTCAGCAGAGATGTACACCTCTTCCCAGGTGTAATCAGCCAGGTTCACGGGTTGCCGCAGCCAAGGATCCTCTGCTAGCACAGCTAGAGTCGTGCGCTGCTCTGGAATGGGGTGCAGAAGCCCAGCCATGAGATCCATGAGACCTGGGCAGAGACAGCAGAGGGATGGCTCAGGCTGTATTTTAGGCAGGCTGGGAATGCGAGATATGGTTTATATTCAAAGACTGACAAATCCCCCAAACTCTGCTGCACTGAGCAGCTTTTAAAGACATCACAGAGCACACTGGGGAGCTTTTCAGGCTTCCCCTTTACTTGTGGTGAAAAAACACTGCTTATACGTTCCCACTCCTTTAAAAAAGCAAATGGAAAGAGCTCACCATTTGACACAGGGCGAGGAGGATTCAGGACAGCTGCCAGGGCCTCCTCCAGCTCACAGAAGGGATTCTCCCCAAGCACCAAGGTGTAAAGGGTGATGCCAAGCGACCACATCTCCAGCTCGGGGCCACGGTACCTGCGCAGAGATAAGCTTGCCTAAAGTCAGATTGCAAGTACATACAAAAGTATATGCAAAAGAAAGTAAAAAGAAAAAAGGAGGTTGACAGCCCTTGTTTCCAATTTTTATTTTAACACAGGAACTTTGTGAGAATTCTAAGCAGATTCTCATGTGTTTGAGGAGTCTGCATTATCCTTCTCCAGGAAATAAAACCACCACAGAATGGCCAACCAGTTTCTGTTGATGAATGTGTGTAACGTGCACCCAGATTTCCACACAAGTAAGCTGGTGACAAGAGAACTTACCCCTCCACCTTCTTCACCATAAGCCAACACTATCAAGTAAATATTTAACTGGAAGAGCAAACAGGTCCCCCCAGCCCTTTCAAAACAAAAAAATTCCATTTGAGAAAACATGACAGTTCTGTCACACAGTAACAGGGAGAACTCCCAGGGCAGAGCTGCTTGCTTCACCTTCCATCTCATTCCCAGTGGGAATTGCCTCTCCTCCTGGCATTGCTTCTTCCCCCCACCCTGCTATGAGGAGCTGCCTGAAGGAGTAATGAAAACAGCAGTCAAGGTGGGAGGAAGATACATACAGGCACATACAATTACTGCAGGCACCACCCTAGGATGGGGAGGTTTCCTCGTGGACCGGGTACAGGACTGCCAGCTGCCAGGTACTGAGTACTTGGAGAGAGAAAGGAGAGGGAAGAGACAGCCAAGATTTGGGCAGCACATTCAAAATAGCAGCAAGAGAAGTTGCAAGGGAAGAATCCTCGAGTCCCAAGGAGCACAAAAATCAGTGGGGAGATAAAAAAGGATTCAACTTCAAAGATTCAAGTACAGGGAAGTATGTAGGAAAGGAGAGAACACACAAGATGAGAGTGTGAGAATACAAGGCACAGACACATGAGGAGCAGGTGCTATTGACAGCAATACTTGCTTACGCCACCTCTCTAGAAGAGTAGTTTTTGGTAGAGAAGGCCTGACAACAGACTTAGAAACAACTTTGTACATATTCAAGCTTTTACAGCCGATTTCTGTCACCACAGTGCCCTACTTCGTATGCACTCAAACTTTCACAAGGGATTTCTGTCACTGCAGTGCCTTGAATCTCGCTGCAGTTTCCTGTGGTTAGATACTCTAGCAGAGTTCCAACTTGGCTTCTCTGTTCCAGCCTTGCACACATGAGCTTTTGGGGTGATGGCACAAAAATAGCTTTTCAGAGGGTTACATACGGTTTGCCAGACAGCACTTCTGGTGAGCAGTATTCAATTGTCCCACAGAAGGTATAAAACAATTTCCCAGGTTCCAGGTAGGCAGCTGAACCAAAGTCCACTAATTTAATTGTGAAATCTTCAGCAATGACAATGTTTTCATCCTTGATATCTCTGTGAAGGATGTTCCTACAGTGGAGATACCCAACAGCTGAGACAAGCTGAAAGAGGAGCAAAGAACTAGATGTTACTACACGGAGGTGTCCTGGATAATCGGCGTGGCATCACGGTGTTCCAAGAGTCACATTTGGGCTTGTTTTGACACTATCTAAACAAGATATACATCCTAATTATGGTAACTGGAAACGATCCCAGGTCCTCCTGTCAGCATTGCTGCAGTGGGTGCTGCAATGCTCTTGGGAGAGACAAATACAAAAGGCTTTGCTTGCTTTCCTCTCACAAATGTGCAGGAGGAGGGGATGCTGCAGTCATGATGTGATCGTTTTTTTTGGCGAGAAGCTTCAGAGCTCACTGCTACAACCCTGTACGTTACTCTATTTTTATCCCAGCTTCATTTGGAGGGTCTTTTGGCTTCCCCAGAAGGATATTACTGTGCACCTCCCATACTGCAGGATGACAAAGCACTTAAGAGTACAGTTTGGTATAAATAATAGAGTCACTCCTCAATTCCATTCTTCTTCCTGCACAATTCATGCATTAGTGCCATAATTAAGGATAGCATCAGAATGATACTACCTTGGAGACATTCGTGATCCCTACAATGCATTTAACAAGAAAAGCAGATGGCTGAGGGAGAAAAGGTTCTATTTATAATCCTCTGCAGAGAAATGCTGTACAGATCTGAGGGAACAAGGCAGCCCTACAAACTGCAGGCTGGGTTAGAGAAAGGGCTGATCAATCACAAGGTTAAAGGGACATCAATACCCCAGGTGAGGGGAGGGTGGGCACAGCAGGGATGTGAGGGGTTGAGCTTGTGTGTAGCTATTCCTGCATACCATAGAGCAAGGAATTTACTCCAGAACTCATGAGGGGGTGTTACTTGGGGCCTGCTGCTGTGGTTAACTCTGAACAAAGGACAATTCAGCTCTCAATTCACCTACTGGGCACCTTCCTGACTCACAGGAAAACTACCCCGAGTTACTTTGCATTATGCCGCTTTAAAATCCAAGAGAATTTCTTGATTTAAAGAACAGATCCCTCTCCCCCTATAACCAGTCTAAACAAAGAGCTGAACTAAGTGAAAATGTGGCTTTTTGTGGAGCTTGGGGCAGCTTCTGTGAGCTTTCTTCCTCCCTCAGAGAAAGTGTGACTGCTACGTGAATGGCATCCTGGTGACAGGGGCTGTGTGCTGCCCCAATCACAGCTGAGGGGCCCTGGCTCCACTGGAAACCCTTACAGGCAGTAAGGTCCTGCAAAGGTTTCTCTGTTACAAGTTTCTAGGTAAACCTTAACAAGGTTTCTTCAGGCAGCGTTTCAATCAATCCTACACACTAATGAGGAAAGCTTCTGCAGGTATTGAACACGATTCCAATTCAGCACACCAGATGATTAGCCAGTATGAAGTGAAACAGGGTCCTGGTTCTTACCTGCATGTAGCATTTGTGCTCTCACCTGTCTGAATATATAACTTGCTAATGGCTCATCCAAGTTGGGCTGATTATCAATGAATGTAAAGAGATCCAGACCAGAGCCATGCTTCTCCATCACCAGCTGGAAAAAGCACTCATTTTCAAATACATCCAGCACCTATAAATAACAGACTGGTTTAATCATGTGCTTCATCCTCAAACAGCCTTTTTTTTTTCTTTTTTTTTTTAAGCAAACACTGCTCTTCTCTTGGAGATTTAATTGATGCATATTATAATCTTCAAGGTCTCATTTCACTGAGTACAAATGTTTCTTGAAAAGAGTACAGAGCTAAAACTGAGAGCAGAACTAAACCTAAGAGGAATTTGCTTTCTGAAGAAAAAAAACACAACCCCAAAACCAAAACCAACAAACCCAAACCAAAGAGGACAAATCACGATATGTATCCAGATTATTTACTGAACTAATACATGTTCAGATGTGACATCACACTTCCAAGATATGCATATTACCATCTTGAAATAGTGTACAGGCTTTTTTTCTGTTAAGAGTCACATCTTCAGATCAGTTTGGGGTAAAAGTGTCAAAGCAAGTGGTAGTCTGCTGTGACACACACTCCTAAACAAAGCAGGATAGATAGGTTCCTTTTTTTCCCACAAAGGCAGATTCAGTACAGGATACTTCACTCCTGAAGAGGAACAGGAGACACCAAGTATTTCAAGGATCCACCAGATGCAGTGCAAACCACAGTCACTCCAAGTCACTGTACCTTAATGATACTGGGGTGCTGCAGCTTCAGCAGGATTGCAATTTCTTGAGTGACCCTCCCCAGCTTGGGATCATCTACCCAGCAGTCCTCCAGCACCCTGTCCTTCCAGATGAACTTCACGACAACCTACACAGACAACAGCATTCAGCATCACCTGCAAAAGCACCGCTTTGAGTGTCAGGTAAGTTAATTTCCAGGAACTCCTTTAGTCGCTCATATTAACTAGAAGGCTGGAAGTAACCCAATGTGAACAGCTATATTATCTTTAAAGATTTTTAAAGCAATTTAATCCTAGAAGCCAAATGATGCACATATATGCACATATTTATTGCTGTTCTGAATTCCAAAGGCTTTGACAGGCCAGCTGTCTTATCAACCAGTTACAGCAGTGGTGGCACATGGGTACAATGGAGGGAAATGAGCATTTAACATCCATGCAGAGCTTGCTGATACTTCTGCTGATAAAGAGGAGGATGCCATGACATAAACATCTCTACTCCACATCCTTGAGTCATGGCACAATAAAGACTTTGAGGTTTGCTGTTTTCTTTAGTAACAGAAGACTAAAACCTGTAATTCTGTTAAGCCTAATGTTAATTTTTTTCAACAGGTTCAATTAGCTACATTCATCATTTCATTAGCTCATTCTGCACCTGTTGTCTCACATTCATACATCAGTGCAAATGTTTTGCTGTGCTGTTTCCATGAGGTTGGCTTTTTCAGATTTCGGTGTAAACAAAGCAAAACCCCAAACTACCAACCAGAAGCTTCTAACAGTGTAGTGTTGACAGAATATGAACACCCTAACCTTTCAGTTTTCATCCCAAATAATTATTGCAGTAGAGCTGAAAGAAATAATTCACCTCCTGATGATCTTTCTTGCCCCTGGCAGTCCAGACAAAGCCAAAAGCGCCTTTGCCAATAAGACTGAGAGTGCTGTAATTTTTTCCATATTCTCCCTCACAAGCTCTTAATCCTTCAAGCTCTTCAACTCTTCGGGAATTATTGAAAAGCGAAGCTGATCTGCTGGCCTAGGTACATATACATAGGTAACAACAGAAAAAAAAAAAAAGAGCAAGCCACAGAATCTTGTTTATAAAATGAATAAATACTGCAAAGAACATACAAATCTGCAAGAATTGCTAAAAGGTGAAATCTTTGGTTCTGAGAGAGAGAACTGCATGTTGATACAACTGTCACCAGACAAGTTAAGTACAGATCTAATCTGCAGTACATTTCAATACACAGCAGCTCCTTGGAGTCTCCTGCAGATCGGAACTGTGTTGTTCAGGTTGGAAAGCTAACTACAATGTTACAACATCACAATTTGAAACTTTTTTCTTTTTAACATAAAAGTAGGGAAACAAAGGACACAGCAATATGCACCCCACCACCTCATAACGTTAATTTGAAAAACTTTTTTACTTCAACTTAACAATCAAACAAGGAATGCTCGGTATTCAAAGGTAGGATTTCTTACTTCTCCAAGATTGTTTGTAGAAAGATCAGCAACAGACTGGGCAGAGCTTGCTAGGCTGGAGAGCAAAAGCTGGGTCTTTGCAACAGCTTCCTTCTGGCTCTGGGAAAGGTCTTTCACCACCCAGACACAGAAAAGTACAGTGGGGTCCTGCAGTTCTGCACATTTCACCTCAAAGAGTACACCTGTAGGAACAGGTGAGGAAGTTAAAATGGTAGAATGCAACTTTAGCGTTTAACAAGACTGCAGACATTTTAGGACAAAATTCTGAGCTCTGAACAAAGAGCTGTTCATTTGGGGAACACCTTCCCAGTAAAGAATCATCAGAGGGGCTGACACCAGCATAGCTGTTCTGGAGGTACCTCTCAGCTACCTCCACAGTTCCCACCTCCAGCAGAAGCTTTTGTCAGTGTCCAATTGGGATTATTCATTTTGCATTGTTATTCTAAATTACATAAAAATGGAGATTTTACAGCTTTACACTGGAGTTTGTATTTTCTGTTCAGAAAAAGTTATCAGGTTCAAACTTTTTAATTGTGTTTTAAGAATATTTCTGACTCTTCAGTAGGGATTAGTATCTTAACTTTGTATTTTATACCACCTCCATTTCTAATACCCTCTGAATAGACTTAAATAGTGGTTTTTCTTCTAGATGTTTCTTCTCTTCTCTCCACTGTGAGCTTCTAACCAGAACTGTCTGCCTTCTGCAAAAATGTGGGTTTAAAAGAGCACCCTGATAAGAGTCTTGGGAAGGGGAGAAGGTTTAACTTACTGAACTGTGAACCATCTCTGTGACAGCAATTCCCAGTGTAGCTGCCTTCCAGAATCTCCCAGGTCAAAGGAGCTGCTGGATTCAGCCTTTCTTCTGGTTTCACCGGGGTTGATGTTACTTTTCTCTCCATGTTTTGCTGCCTCTGGCAGGCCAGCCACCCAGAACCAGCTTCTGTGGCAACACCACTCAGCAGCTGCTTTCCTTGGCCAGCGGAAAAAGCGCTGTTTGTCTCAGTTAGCACATTGGAGTCCACTGCATCAGACGAGCGTGCTCCTGCAAGAGCTGCAGTAACGCCTAAAGAATTGTCCGAGCTCCCCTTGACACAAGTATTCAGACCCAGTACCTCAAGACCAGAGCAAATACAGTTCAGTTCAGTGTCTGATTGTTTAACATCTTCAGAGATTGTAGCAACTCCTGGTGCAGAAGCACTGTGACCCGTTTTATTTCCTGAACAAACATTATAGACAGCATTTCTTTCATGTGCAAAGCAGGCTGGAGCATCATTTGGCAGGCAGTTTTCAACAACAAGGTGCTCAAGGCTGGAATGCTCTGCATCACACCTCGAGTTTGTTTTTGACACCTGACCTGTAACCACGTAGCTTTGAAAGTCTTGTCTGCAGTCCAGTGCTATCCCAGGCCATGGCTCATCCATTGTTGGTGTTCCAGGTGAGTTACAGGTAACGTCAGAAGGCAGCTTCACTGGGCCATAGGATGAGGTATTTAGAATGTCTTCTAGCCTAGAACTAACAGGCAACCAGAGAGCATCTTTTAAGAATTATCTGATCCTGAAGTTTCCACTGTTCTACACTGTTCCACTGCTCTGATCATGTCAAGGCAGGTTTTGGGATAAGGCTCTCTGGTGGGATGACAGCCCATCAGTAAGCAAGGCTGTCCTCACTGCAAAGATTCAAAGTTGTCAGCAACATCTTGATGCCAAAAGAATGAGAAAACTGTCCTGCTGTATCCTACTCTTGTTACTATGGTCACTATTTAAAACTTGCACTGATTGTTTCAAGTTTGAAAGAAAAAGGTAGAAAGCTGTTGGCACAGGCATCCAAAATCCTAACAAATTTTCCAAAGAAGAGCAGGTACACTCAAATGCCACTCTTTCCCTATGGATAATTTCCTTCTCTAGCCTAATTTCTAAATATAGATCACAGAGAATTTGCCATCACAAAAAAAAGCCAATACATGTGGCAGGATACTTCCAGTTTCGAGAACAGGAGATCCATTGTCTGTCCAACAGATGGATGTCCCCATCCATCAGCTTAACCAGGATTCACTGAAGCCCAAGGTATTGCACAAGGTGTTTTGCAAACATCTCCATCAGTAAAAAAGCAGAGTAGAAAAACAATGAAGCAGAGCACTTACAATCCAAGTATGACATGAGAGACATAAATCCAGGAGAGCACCAACAATGAAACTGTCAGTCTCTTTAAAAAGAAGCAAGAACTGTGCTGTAATAGTCTATGTCTTAAAATGGACAGTGAATACTTCCCGAGGGTTAGAATTTTTAATGTGGAAGGCTTAAAATTTGACTTGCAGTAAACCATGAGCATCATATATGTACTTGTACAGAATTTCTAACCTTGTAACAGGAAAAAGACCTGGAAAGGTAGAATAAAAATGGCTGGACTTCAATAACACAGTACCCTGTTTTAATGGATGACCTGACAGTTACACTGAGCACTAAAAGGAATAACATTTAGAATTCACTCCAGGTAATCTGGCTTCAGTGCAACACCACCTGGAAGGAGACAAACATTTGTTGTTTATGATCTCATGAAGGCAAAGCCTAATTACCTTCCCTAGTCTGGGTGAAACATTTGGTCCCCTTTAGAGGTGGAATTCCTGGAACTTTACAATGGTAGGTTGTGCAGACCAAAATAAAAATCTAAGGTAGGCAAAGTTCAGCCTGTCTTGCAAACAGCACTCAGATTCTAAAGACAGCAAAATGTGGAAGGCCCTTGTTACACCTTCCCACAGACATCACACTGGTGAAAAAAACAGATTTTGCTGGTGGTTGCCACCACAGCTCATTTTCCCAAGTGAATATGCAGTCCATGAAATGCCTACCTATTAGTGGGGGTGGATGCCACTTCAGGAGGCGAGGGAGGAGAAAAGAAACTGGTCCCATCCTTTTGTTTATTCTCGTCATGTATTAATTTGTCATCTTTGTGTCTTTGTTCCAATTTCTGCTCTTCATCTCGTGACAGAAGGTGTGCTAAAGATGCTGCCAAGAAGCTGCTGTCTGTACCAAAGAGGAAACAAAATCATACCAACTTAACCTTTTATATTTAGTCTTCAGAGGCTACAGTGATTAAAAATAAACTTGGAACTGCCTTGGTCTGTCTTGTCCCTAAGGAATTGAGTATAAAAGACTTGATTAAGGCAAAACAGTCAAAATATGAGCATTCTACTTCATTTTTAGAAATCATCACATGCAGGAATCTACACGTTTTAGGGCTGACAAAATATGCTTTTCTATCAAAGCTCTTGAACGGGTATTGGTATCATGGGTTAGCTACTTGAACTGAAGTTCAGAGACCTATAAAAAGGCCAATAACATATAGAGACTGGAATTAAAATGATCATACAAGTAGCAGCAGCAAAAAAAAAAAAAAAAACCACAACAACCACACACATATACTGTCCATTCCAAACACATAAAATTACAAGGTTTGTACTGGATTTATATAATTCACTGAAGCTGTAAGATAAAAAAAGTACACCATCCAAATATGTTCGAAAGAACAGGACATAAAGTTCTTTCTTTTTCCAGTGACAACCGATCAGAAGAGAAAACATGAGTTTGGAAGATGAAGTAAACCAAGTATTGTTGCTGCAGAAGAAAGTAATGAGCAATGAGATTTGAATCTAGAACAATTCTTCCATTAGTAATATCTGAGTGTGCCAAGATTGCTTCCTCACTGAAGAACTGAATTATTCCTAGATTAGTGGCATCATTTCAAAGAATTACCTAAGAAACTGTCTAGGAACTCTTCTTTGTTCCAGTGGGGTGCTTTGGTATCAATGCATATGTGCATTTCTGAACAAAGAGAAAAAGAAAATGGGGAAAAACCCAAAAGGAGACAAAACCAGCAGAAGAGATCTCCTGCAATATGGATGAAAGCGTGCATTTATTCTCTGTGTTGGGCTGAGCTAGCCGGAAAGACAGATTTGGAAACACGAGGCTTCCTTGCTTCTGGTTATTCCTGTTGTGTTTAGAGAAGTAAAATTTTGATAAATTTTTCATAAATGCAGCAAAATGCATCAGAAGAATATGTGATGCCTCCCTAACTGAAACACCACAGCCACATAACACTGAATATTAGCCAGCAACACAAGCCAATTCAGAAGAATATTAGATTTTCCCCTTAAAATATTGATCCTAAGCATCTACAGCTCTGCTGCAGTACAGTCACAAAAGCTGTACTTTACACATCCTAAAATACCGAAGGATCCTAGCAGGGGAGGGAGGGGAAGTGCTTTGTTAAATATAAAGCATTCTCTATTGACAGTGTAACTTCCAGCTTGGATATTCAGTTTCATCTTCCTGGCAACGAAGAGAGAAGCACAATTTTAGGTGAATAATTCTCTTTACCTGAAGTTATAGTGGAAACCCAGTTTAAAAACTGCATGGAGGGATGTTGCTTTTATGAAGAATGTTTCCATGTCTGTAGGTGGACCTCTAGTCCCTGCTCTTTTTCCCTTAATTACAGCAGCCAGAGCCAGCTGCAGGGCAGGCAGTAACACCTTCAGAGAGGCACTCACCCTCTGTCCCCGTGGAGTCGTCCAGAGGAGGTAAAGGCAAAGAACACTCACTGCTTCTCTCCATGTTGTTATAGAAACCAGGGATCAGGAATGTAATGTTCTAAAACAAAGAATGAAACCTTATAAAACTAAGCCAGCTCTCACAGGATGGGGGCAAATGCTAACAATCTGTGTTTGTGAACCCGATTCTCATGGACAGCCAGGCAAAAGTGATCCACATGGAGAACACAGGACTTTGCAGTGTGCTTTGGGCTGCTTGAATTCCATACCTATACCTTCTCAGCACTGCAAGTCTTAGCAATTACAGCACAGGATTGGTGCTGTATCATCCTACACCTCACTGACCGAACACATGGAACACAGAGGTTTTGTCACAAACAAGGAGTGTAAAAGACAACTTCACAATTCCAGTGGATATGCTGCCAGACATTAGCAGTCTTCTGGGAGGGTTTAAGCCTCTTATCTTACCTTTCCCAACAGTTCTTTCTTCTCATAGCCAAAGAGCATTAAAGCAAAACTATCGTTGATGCCACAGATGATTCCATCTGACTGGACAGTAATAAGACCACTGATGGTGGAGAAAACCACAACTGTAGCAGAGTACTGACAGCCTGGGAGAGAGCCTTCTGTCTGCAGAATCCCATCCTTCTGCATCCTTCCTTGGTCCTCCTCCAGAAGGCTGACTTGCAGCTTTAAACTGAGAGGAAACACGTTACCCTCTCTGGATCGGCCTACAGCTCGCTGGGTCCTGAGGGTCTAAATTAAAGCAAAAAAAAAACCCAACCAAACAAAAGTCAAACAGAAAACCTCTAACTAACCAAATGTTTTTGCTTTATTCCAGTATTCATATAAAGTGACACAGGCATTCTTAGGAAAAAGGAGCAGGAAAAGAAAAATGAACCAAACCTGTGAATATCTAAATGAGCAATATCAGGTTTTCTAAGGATTTGGAACCTAGTGTTGAACTCCTATATAAATATTTGGATGATGAAGATCAGTCCATACTGCAGCTTTTCAGCAAATTAGGCATTCATAAGAAGGTCTTTTTAAACTCCCTAGATGCCCAGTTTCATGGCATTTGCAAGATCTGGGTATTCTTTCACTCCTCAGACAGACATGATTAAAACAGACTAAAGAATTCAAAAGGAACCTTAGAGGGCTTACAGAGACAGCACAGTGTCCTAAAAAGCCACAGTACTGGAGAAAAGTGTCTTTCCCCAGGACAGATTCCACAATGAGAGGTCAGGGCTTGGTCTCATTCCTACTTGGGAACTCTTCAGACAGCAGCTCCACAAATGAGCAGCAAACCCTTTTCCAGGGGAATTAGGGTTCTCTCTGAAAAGGCTCTTTCCTGTTACGTGAGGAGGGAAAACAGCATGCACACATGTGTTCCACGTGGGCAGGCTATGGAAGAATAAGGTTGGTGTTTATACTGTACCTTTGGGATTTTTTTGCCTAGAGGAGGGATCTGCACAGAAGGAATCAGGTCCTTTATGTGGAGCCCAACTACTTCTTCCAGTGTTGGGTAGCCATGGAGATGGGCAAAAAGGAGGTCACACGATGTAATCTCTCCCTTGGGAAGAAAATTTTACAGGACTGTTAAAATTTTAGCATTTTAGCCACAGTCCACTCAATCCTTCGACAATTGTTTCTGCAAATATCTAAGCAACGGAAAGAAATTTCATTCTGCAGTCCCTTGGTGGACACAACTCACTCCGTAAAAGCAGACACAGCATAATGCAATACTCTGACATCACTGCGCAGGGAGCCTGCCCTTTGCCTGGGGAAGAGGCAGGGGAGTCCAGCACTCCTCACAGAACTGTTCCTCAGCAAGCTGATCCCTTCACAGGGGCATCTGTGCCACAAATAACCCCCTGCCAAACTGCTTAAGTCCCTGGAGGAGAGACAGCGTATCTTTTTGTGAGTTGCAAAACACATCAAGGTGAGCCACGTGGGAGATCCGTGCACAGGTCCTGCAAGCACACTCCCAGTTTCAGGCTCTGCTGTGGACGCACTCCATGTTCACAAACAGCAATCTGTGCCTGCTGCCTTTGAGATATGTTCAGCTCACACATAAACTCTCACAGATTACAATGTCATTTGACTGTTAGGAAAACACTTACATCGGCCCCGAAGCAAACAGAAGCTGAAAGTCTTTCCACTGGTTCCAGCACAACCACACAACGCTGGGTGTCCTTGCTTCTTATTTGCCTCTGCCAGACCGAGACGGGGATCTTCTGGTTGAGGCGGCCTGTAACATCCATCTTCCCCCGGGAATCAGAGATGGACACATCACTTACTAAGACTGTGGTTACTTAGCAAGAATTTCAAAGAAGAGTAAGATATTGAGGCAAGGTATCTCCCTGTCATTGTTAGAAAAACATTGTTTCTTGACTATTTTATGACAAGAAATACAGTTTTAATATAGAGATGAAAAGGTTTGAAAATAAATCACTGATCATACACAAAATGTTACTTGAGTATTGTCTCTCCTTGCCTGAGGAAAACTAAAGTTATTTCCTTCAGCATAATAAATGAGCCACTCTAACACCTTGCATTCAGTGAGAAGTGCCTCTCAGAGATGCCTCTCAGGATGCCCAGTGGTGCTGAAGAACACTCCCCATTAGTAACATAGTTCTTACTTTGAGATGCAAAGAACAGTGATTTAACTTCTTATGGGAGCAGATTCTCCTCAGATCAGAAAATGTTTATTTATCTTATAGCCTGCAAGGTTTATATCAAGCCTTTTATGTGATCTTGACAGAATGGGTTTACGAATTACACAGTGACTCCTATAAAGCACTTGGAATGGCTTGGAATTAGTGCCTTTACCAGATATTTAATTTTAATCTTGGGTTTCACTGAATCAAACTTACGTTTTTTCTTTCCCCCTCCCATATCCAACTGAGGATTCAGGAAGATGAAGCTCTAAGATACTGACAATTTCAGTACAAAAATAACACACTAGGAAGAATATGAGCTAATTTTCCAAGGATTTTCTACTGACAGCTCAGAACAGTAGCAAAAGGAAATAATTTTGAGACATTTCTAACACACTTCTCTTATAAACAACCCCATTCTAGGAAAAATATCCATTCTATTCTTTTCCACAAAACTATGGTGTTTTGGCACCAACATTTCACTGGCTTGTAACTTTATAATATGCACAATGCAATTTAAGATAATTTATAATATATTTTTAAGGACCAGACAATTGGGAACTTTTCCATAATAGACTTTTTCCATCTTAAGTAATTCTATTGATTTAAGCTTTTTTAAAATCTAATGTGCTTTAAGTTATGATTTGGTCAAGTTATGGTTTAAAAGTTTGCAGATGTGTGAATTCAAGGGGATAAAGATGGTGGGGAATATTTCCTTGAACATTTCACATACCACAGTTCCTGAAACCACCGATGACCATTCATAAGTTTCTAGGTACTCCTCACCCACAGCTTCCCACACCTCTTGGCTGGGTTTGGATATCAAGTGGGACAGCTTTTGGCCAATGAGTTCCTGACTACTGCACCCAAGCAGCTTGCAGGCTCGATCATTGGCCACTAAGATCTAGAAAAAAAAAAACAGAAACAAAACAAAACAAAGAATTAAAGCTGTAAGTTTTGCTAATAGGCCATCATGTCCTCAGGTTGCTGTTTTAATGTCTTGTAGCATCCCTTCCTCTTGGTGAAAATGGAGTGGTTCTTTAGAATTCTGAGTTTGCTAAAGCTTCTTAATCTAGGACAACCCTTGCCCCCATATCTTCTTGGTTAGGAGGTTTTGAGACGTTGCTTTCCATTTAGGTTTCCTGCTCTCTTTTAACTGTAAATAATTACATCCATGGAAGCAAAACTACAAAGCTGAACTTGCAAGCAAAGCCCAGGCAAGCCACAAAATCATATCCAGCCTCTAAGGTGTGCAGTGATCATACCAGTCATTGACACACTTGAGGCTGTGTTCACAGAGCAAGTCAGGATTAAATGCCTTTAAGATGGGTAAAGCCGAACTGCCAGTTTAAGCTGAAAAGACCTTTGAAGTTTTCAGGACTCAGTTTTAGATTCCTTTCACGACAGAAACAGAGAACTACTTCCCAACATAAAAGGCATATTTAGCGGGGCAGATAAAGAGATTTTGAGCCACCACTAACACATCCCGGGCTTGGTACTTTAAAGAGAAGAGGCTTGAAGCACATTCTGCTTTTCCATTCTTCCCTCATGCCACTACACAGCTGCATTCTTATAGAATCATAGAATAATTTGGGCTGGAAGGGACCTTGAAGACCATCCAGTTCCATTCTCCTGCCATGGTAGGGATACTTTCCTCTAGAACAAGTTGTTCCAAGTCCTGTCCAACCTGGCCTCGAACATTTCCAGGAATGGGCAGCCCACCTCCCAGGACTGTTTGAAATAAGACTCAAGACATCCATGTTTCTGCCATTACCTTCTATATTTTGCTAACTATGACCTGCAATGGAAATAAACTCATTGTCAGTCTTTGAAAGACTACTGAGCTGGAGCAGACTACAAAATGCCTTTATAGCACTCTGATCACACGTAGGAATAACAGCCATCTTAGCCTGTCTGATGTCATACAACCTGCACCAGTTACAGAGAGCTCAGTGCAGCAGGCAGTCCTGCAAATACCTCTGTTGTGCTGGCGTCCACGGTGAAGATGGCTTTGTTTGGGTTGCGTGCAGCAGCTGGGAGGTGCTGGCTGGATTCCTCCACAGCAGGGGCGTGCAGAAAGGAGCAAGAAGCAGAACTTGCAATGGAAGAGGAGACAGAGGCGGAATCCCACTGAGCCCATGAGTTACCAGTTTTGCTGGAACAAATGTTACGAGCTGTCAGTGAGGACAAACAGTAGGAGCTCCATTTTTCCCCTAGGAAAAGAGAAAGATCAGAAATGTAGCTGTGACAGGAGTGTCAGAGGAAGGAATTAAAAAAATAAAACAGGCACACTTCTAATAAATGTATCTTTTGGAATCAGAGCCACCGGAACATGTAAAATCAGTCTACAGACTAAAAAAACTTGCCAAGGCCCATAAGTTTCAACCAGACTACTTAACTTTCATTTTTCATTTAGCAGATTTTAAAATGTTTTGAAACCTTCCAAATTAAAGATGAAATGGTTATTAAATAATTGCAGTAGGTGCTCGAGCCTTTATTAAACACTGCATTTGTGAGAAACCAGTTAATTAGCTGTTTACACCAAAATACCTCTGCCCACACCAATGTTTCAAGCTACATAATGCCAAGTGATTGTACTAAAATTTTCAAAGGTTCTGCCTGTAAAGAACATTTCTCTCAGAAGGGGCATAAGCAGACAAACACCATCACTCCAATCCCAAATCAGTAAGGAGCTTTGAAGGTTTAGCAGTACTGGAAGAAGCATCGTGAACAACTCATCACAAGGACATTTCTGCATTTATGCAGTGCACACAGTATGAACACACTCACCACGATAAAAAAAGGAGACCGGTATCTGGACACACTGACAGATTCCAGCATAACAATATCTTTCTCCTCGGTTGGAAATCTTTTGTGGTTTAGATAATTATACAGGTTGGCAGGGTGGTCTGATGGCAGGCAATAAAAGTTGCCCAGGGACAAGTACAAGTGCAGAGCACCTATCCAGTAAAACTTCCCCTACAAACTCTCCCAGCCTGCAGTAATCCACCACTCAGGTGCTTATTGAACAAGTGCATCCTGGCAGATACTTACTGCTGTCACCTCTAGGTTTGGGGAAGGGGAGGAGGAAGATCTGAAAGCTCCATGGGAACTCAATCTCGCAATACAATGCTCACCAGACAGAGATGCTCTAAGCCGACGGAGTCCAGAGAGACGACTTTTCCTGCTCTTGCTGCCCCAGGGGTAGGATCTACTTAGCTTATCAGAATCATTCAAGCAGGTAAGGACTAAACTCGTTGATGAAGGCAGAAGGCCCCCTTCAGAGGCGCTATAAGCCTTGGCTGCCATGATCACGCTCTGGTTGCCACGCCACACCCAGGGAGCTGCAACAGAAACAGAGGGGATTGAATCAGCCTCGCAGGCTGGCACTGATGCTGACAGGTAGCCCTATAATTTACAGCAATACGCTCATTCCCTGTGTGTCCTGATCGGTGTTTGGTCTGTGAGGTGACTCAGTTGAGTTATCGTTCTGCCCTGCTGGTGTAGGACACCTGTGACCGACATGTCTCTGCCATATCTGCTGAGCATCAACTCAGCACCCTCTCCCCGTTCCGGCCGGTTTTAGGAGCAAAAGCTTTGGTACTCTGGGAAGTCACTCCTAGTTTTGAATCAGCAAGTGTGGCACAGCCTTCCTCCCTCCCTCCCCGCGCCAGAGCGCTGCCCGGCCCCCCGCGGCCCCACCGGGACAAGACAGCACGGCACGGTCTGGCACGGCACGGCACGGCACGGTCCAGTCCGGTCCGGTTCGGTCCGGTCCGGTCCGGTCCGGTCCAGCCTCCGCACTCAGGTCTCCGCCACGGCCGCAGGGCACCAGAGGGCGGGATCCAGCGGCCATGTCAGCCAATGAGCAAAGGCGTTGTGGAGACAGGCAGGGAGCGGAGCCAATGGAACGCCAGCGCGGGAGAAGGCAAAAGAGATTTGCGTTTCCCGCCTCCCCCTCCCCTTCCCCGCCGCCGCTACACGCGGGGCCCCGCGCCCCGGGCTGCCGGCCCGAGACAGCACGGCCGACCTGCTCTGGGGGCGGAAGGCTGCAGGTGGGCAGCGATCCTCCGAAGGCTTTGTAGGCGGAAGCGCGCAGCGCGTCGGGCCCGAGGCGCTGGTGGGGAGGGATCGGGTCCCCGGACGCCTCCCGCCCTGCCCGTAGGGAACTACAGCTCCCAGGAGGCCGCGGGGCGCAGGTGGCGCGCGTGCGCGCGAGTAGGAGGCAGAGGCGGGGGCGCTGCCCTGCCCCCTGGGCGCTGCGCTTGCAGGTGATTGGCTGCGTGGCGGCGCCAGCGGCGGGCTCTGATTGGCTGGGCGGGAGGCGGGGGCGGTTTCCGGAAGCGGCGGCGGGAGGAGGAGCGCGATGGCGGCGGAGAGCGGAGCGGGCCCGCAGGAGATGATGGAGGGTGAGAGCCCGCGGGGCCACCGCGGCTGCCGCGGGGGCTGGGGCTGCGCGGTGCGGCGCGGCTGGCTGCTCGGGCGCCGCCGCCCGGCGGAAGGGCTGCCAGCTGCGCGCCGGGGCACTTTTGGCCCCCCCGCGGCCGGGCAGCCCCCGGGTGCCCACCCCGAGAGCCGCTACCCGCGGGGCCGGGCCCTGGCGGGCCGCCGGGCACGGGGGGGCGGTCTGTGTCACCGGGGCATGGCGTGGTGCTTCCCCCGACCCCCCCCCGTGGGGTTCCGTGCGCCAGAGGGAGAAGGAGAAGGGTTGTGGAGGTGACCGTGCCGTAAGAAATAAAGATAATAAGAAAGAGACCAACCTTCTGACTGGCACTGGTTTTCCTGAGTCCCCCGGTGAAAGGAGAGCAAATACTGAGAGGGGGACGAGGAGGAGCGAGTAGCTTCAGGTCCCAGGCCCAGGGTGGCCACCGGAGCTGTGGCTCTGTAAATATGAAGCGATCTGTCAGGTTGTTGTGGGGAGACTGTTGCCTTTATCGGCAGGGATTTTTTTATTGATGCCTTCACTTCTTCGTGTCATTGGTACTATTGTACATGATACTGATTTTTTTTTCCTAAAAGCTTTTAAAATGTAATAGTTCTAATTCCATCTCCGTAATCTTTGGAATTGCACTTCATTGATCTAAGAAATTTCCTTTTTCCTCCAGTCTTCTTCCCAGATTGTTGGTTTTAGGAAGATGTGATGGGAGGAAAAAGTGCATCCAAAATCAAAGTAGAAACAAGGGGTAAGAGGCCTTTTATTTAAGACTAAACCTTTCATTTAGTTAACTTAGGATTTCTACTAACTGCATAGTGGTATCTGTGAACCCTGGTTATTATTTCTGCCTGCTGCTCCTCCCCCCCTTGCCCCACTGCTGGAAGTAGCCTAATTGTGCCGCTCTGTGTCTCGTGCAGTGGACAAGCGGATCGAGTCGGAGGAGTCTGGGGACGAGGAAGGGAGGAAGCAGGCGGTTCGCCTGGTGGCAGACCTGAGCCAGCAGAGCCTGAGGGATGAGCAGAACGGCGAGAACTCTGCAGGTACCGTGCCGGCCCCGGCGTCCCCTCGGTGCAGCAGCCCGGTGCTCCTCCTGGCTGTGTCAGTGCTGGTTATCAGCGCGAATCTGCCCCAGAGCAGCCTTTAAATTTGAATAAATGGTACTGTTATCACGGCTAGAATAAAGTTGCATGCTTTTTATAGAAGCATTTTTGATTTATTAGTATTATTTTTATTTTTATATTTATTTATCCATCCATCCGTGTTTCTCTTCTAAAAATGTTCAATATCAAAACGCAAAACATCTTTATGCCTACTTTGTTTGGGGTGGAAATGTAGAAAATGAATTGGGAAATGTGCTGGAAATGTTCACTGGAAATAATCCCAGGCAGCTTTTCATAACTCTGCTGTAGTTTATGAGGTCTTTTACCTAAAGAGTTGCCCGGTTCCTCTGGAAGGCAGTGAAGACTATTTCTAGGTGGATTGAAGGGAGCTGACAATTTTATTTTTTTTTAATTTAAATATTAATTTAAAGATTCTGAGACATACCAAAATTATTACTTTGAGTCCTCTCAGATTTAATCTTTTGCTACTGTTGCTACTGTTTGTATTAGAACACAGGGTAGAAATACTGACAGACTTTTTTTAAGCCTGTGCATGTTTGCAGGTGGGTTTTCGGTGGATTGCACGGAATTTGTCAGAGCAGATCCGTGTCTGCAGCCCCTGTGTGGTGATATGATCCGGGCTTTTTGGTGCTAGCTGACAGTCTGAGGTGTAATAGCATCCTTTTGATAGAGATGTCCATCTGATTATTGTTGGTCTGGTACTGGAAGGGAAATAATGCAGCAAATTTTAATTCTTTTTGACTATACATCTTCTGCGGGTCCCTTCTCCTCTTAACCTTGCCCAGTGGGATTTGACAGAGTATTTTTCAAACTAGTAAATTGTTATTTAAATCTCATATCCTAACTAAATGCACTCCGTGTAGGTCTGATTCATTGCTGATAGTTTAAAAATCCTTTATATTAATTAGAAAATGCTGTGGTGATGCCTATGAAAGAGCACACTTTGCAAACTGTACACCCCAAGCACTGTATGATTCATACAAAAATGGAGATAAGACAGTGCTTACATGCCTGGAACCATGAGTGTTTACTCAGCTGGTGTGACTTAACTGTGTGCTTAGGGTTATATGGTGCACATTGTTCCCCTGGAAATTCTATTAAGCAAATACAGAAGTGACGTACTTTTATTCCAGTGAAAGCAAGAAAAACACATTCAGATTTAATTGCTGAATTACATTTGTGTACTATTTAATATAATGACTGTATTGCTACTCTTTCCAAACTGCTAGCATTAAAAAAACTTCTGCTAGGGCAGAAACCAAACAGAGGAATAATTTTTGAACACTTGAGATAGTTTTCACAGCCAGCTTTGAGTTTCTCAGCTGCAAGGGAAAATTAAAGAGTTTTCCACATTTTTTTTCACAGAAGATCATAAGTAGAAAGAGAGCTTGAGCAGCTGAAATTTCAAATTCATCATTTAACTAATTCTCTGAGGAATAGAGCCTCTGGTTAGAAAGCTTATAACCGAGCTATTTATAATATTCTTCGTGCATATGCAGATAAAAAGTGTAGTTAGGCTTTTTGTTGCTTTAAATGCTTGTGAGACCGTGAACTTACGTAACTCGGTAATGACTGTTCCTAGTGTGGAATTTGGGGTTCCTGAATGGTGGATTTTTTTCCTGACTCTGCAAAACCACGTGTCTTGCAGGCATAGGTTACACAAAAATTCACTTTTGGAACTGCGCTACCACAGGAATGGGATTTTTTCCCCCCCTTGAGAAACGTGCTCTGTTGGAAGTGTGGAATAAAGCAGTTTGCAAGGGAAGTTGCAGTCCTGGCTGTAATGTCAGTTTAGAGGGTTTTATATCCAGTCAGTTCATAAATAAAGTGACTTTAAATTTGCTATAACTCTTCTTCTCTTCCTCTCCTCTTCCTCTTCATGTACTTTAACATTTTCATATCAATACTGACTGACAGCTGATATCAGATGCACATCTCACTCAGGCTACTAAATGGAGCACTTTATACACAGTACACAAACTTCATGAGGGTTGCCTCTGTTACATAACTGCAGTGCCTGCATGTTCCGTTTCAATTGTTTTTATTTATTTATTTGTTTAATTGTTTTTATTTCAGTGAGTTTGATACGTGTCCTGTGTGATTTGGTTTTGCATGCTTGGATTTGAGTGCTGCTTTCCCACGCCGGCTCCACCACGACTGGTCTCTCAAAGCCACACGGCAAAAAAATTAGGAGGAGCTGCCCCTTTGACAGATCCCAGAGCAGAGTGTTTAACACATTGCCTAAATAAATGTGTACAAATGAAAATGTTCAAGCCTGCCAGCCAAACAAGGTCAAGGAGGAGCAGCCTTGGTAGCAGGAGGGTAGGGTATCCCATTCCCTTGCTGAAGTGTATTGCTTTGATCTGGAATGAAAATAAAGAAATGCAAGCGTTGCCCATGGCTGAATTGCTGACAGGCAGACATACCTGTGTCAGTTTTGGTGGCATTTCTATCCTGTGTTCTATGTCCCCAAGCCTCCCAGCTCATTTTGGATCCCCAAAATAAAATCTATGTTCCCTACTAATTTAGACTGAAACAAAAAAAAAATTAAAAAAAAAAATTAGAAGATGAGGATTGCTTTTCAGTCTTGACTTTTGTCAGTCAGTTCACTGAGTGTCTCTTTCCTGTTTGAATGCCCAGGCAAGAGCAGCAGCCCAAATACAGGAAGGTCAGTGATGATCTGTAGACTGTCAAACCCTTGTAGTTTGATGACAACATTAAAAATTGTGATGCTTGCACTGTTTGTCCTTACACTGCTACTTAGAAGACCAAGCATCAGAAGGATGTTAAATAGAGGAACACTTGGCATTTACGAGGATGCTGTTATCGTGCTGGACTGTGAAAATAGTCTCTACTACTTGGTTAGTGGAATGAGCTTGCATACAGTAATGCAAGAGTCAATACAAAGCCTTTGGGCTTCGTGACTGTAATTAAAGTTGCTTGGTTTTTTGGTAGTAGTTAAACACATGAAGTAAAAAAGCTTCCATGTTGTGTGTCAGTTTTGCAAAGCTGACTCAGGCTTTAGGTTTTTTTTGGAAATTTATGCAACTGGCACACCTTCTTCAATAACTGGGAATCTGCATGAATTATTCAGCATGAAATTCTCCAGTAAACTTCCCTCCTTCTTGTGCTGTGGTAGAAGCACAGCAAATGCTGGGCTGCCTTCCAGAGCTGTAAAGGCATTTCCCAAGAAAATGCATTCAGTGTGATACACGATGTTGTCTGGCATAGCAGTGGGTTCAACCAAACAAAGAAAGGGAGATCCGTCCAAAAATGTGCACAACAGTGACATAAACTGGCAGTGCTAATAAAAAAAAAAAAAAAAAAGCTGAAGGATGGGATTGTTGAGGTGCTTGGTCATTCCTGGTCATTCCTGGTGCTCTCACTAGGCAGTTTAGATTCCTTTTTGGCAGTGTTTTATTGTGTTGTCAGAGGAGCACAGACACCTTTCCTGCCTTTAGCCATCAGGTATAGAGGTTCATAATGTATTTGCTTCTTGTGCAGGAGAAGCAGAGACACCAGTGGACATGGAGACCATTAGCCTGGACCCAGAAGCTGAGGTAAAGGCAGATTTTTGTCCTTTTGGGCTTTATACAGCAGGAAGCAAAGGTAGGCAAAGGCAAGTATTGAAACCTGGTTAAAAGATCTAATTCTTCTGAAGGTGCTGGCTACTATAATCCTCCACAGAATTGATTCAGTGCCTTTAGACTAGAAATAGAGGTGTTCTATTCTTGATCAGTAGCTGAAACATTTTCTTAGGACTTCAGAATTTTAAATTAAGCACAGAGGCACTGAAAGTGAAGCTGTGCTGCAGGAGGTATTGATGGGCTATGAGCTTCTGTGAGAATACCTTAATGAGCTGTTTGCTGCTGTGAGCCCTGTGATTTGGAATAGGCACAGTGACTTATCCAGCCTAATGCCTGGTGAGCCTGTGAGCTGGAGAGTTTTTGAGCTTGGGTGGGGAAGTACTCTGCTTCTCTTTGACCTGCAAAACTGGAGCATCTGGGGCTGAACAGCACAGATGGGAAGGGCATGAGCTGATTGCCAGTGCAGAGCTGATGTTCACAGAACCATTGGTTATTCAAACTGTCGGTGGTTCCTGCTCATCTGAGGCCTGGAACTGGAAATGGCAAAGTGTTCCAGTTAAGCCCTAGAAAAGCAGGGAAGAGAACTTTTTCATGGTAGACAGCGGAATTTTTCTGTCTCGATAAATTCTGAAGATTTCTAATTTTGGCAGAACAGTGCTCAGGCTCAGGAAAGGGCTGTTGCCTTTTTGCAGCTGACAAGCTGAGGACAGTGCTTCACCTGTGGTGGTAAAATCATGTGCCAAACCCAACCTCCAAAAGCTGTTTGAAGGGAAGTTTTAATGAGCTACACATTTCATAAGACTGTAATTTTCCTTACTTCAAAGGACTGTGTTGGGTCTTGGAAGACCAGGTTTGTTTTGAAATAACTGCCAGATCCCTCCATTTCTCTTTCAGGATGTTGACTTGAATCATTTCCGAATTGGGAAGATTGAAGGATTTGAGGTGCTCAAGAAAGTGAAGGTAAATAGGGAACAGAGTCCCTATTCACTCAAAAAAGTGAAGGTAACTAGGGAAGAGAAGTCCTAGGGAATAGAGAATGCTTCTTGGAACTGGGCATTTTGTAGATCTAACCTATAAGAGGACAGATATAGAGTCTCTTTTTGGCTGAAGTCTTAGTGAGTTCACTTTAGCTGAAGGAGGTAGAGTTTGCCCATTTGTCAAGTAGTAATAAAATTCCTCAGATTTTGTGAGTTGCTTTTGGAAGTGGATGAGAGCAAATGCATCAGGGCACATCCTAAGAGAGACATCCTGGACTTGTACAGCAGGCTGAACATAGAATAACATGGGTGGGAAGGTACCTCTGGAGGTCTCTGGTAAAGCCCTGCTCAAAGCAGGCCCAGTTAAAGCATGTTGCCTAGGACCTTCTCCAAGCTCTTGAGTATTTCCTAAGACAGAGATTATGTAGCCTCCCTGGGCTGCTGTTTGTGTCTGACCATCGTATTTGAAAGATTTCCTTTTGTAGAGCTGGAGTAAATCAGGAAATAATTGTATTTTAAAAAAACCCCAAACAAGCAACCAAAAAAAAAAAACCAAAACCAACCAAAACCCAACAAACCAACAACAACCAGCAAAACCTAATCAGGAACCTCCCCTACACACATACCTTATTGTCTGTAAGCCAAAAGACATTACGTGCTGTCCTTATATCCATTTTCCTGTTTCTTTTTAAACTTTTCCCCACCAATTAGACCCTGTGTCTCCGTCAGAATTTGATTAAGCACATTGAGAACCTGGAGCAATTGCAGACCTTGCGGGAGCTGGATCTCTATGACAATCAAATCCGGAAGATTGAGAACTTGGAGACTCTGGTGGAACTTGAGTGAGTCCAGTGGAATCACTAGGATTAGGCTGGGGGTGGTTTTTGACTGCATTACTCAGGCTGGACTTTTTCCAGTGTTTATCACACAGGCCCTTTCTCAGAATTCATTTGGGTGCTCTGTGAAGGATGATGTCTATTCTCTATTGATATTTAACCTGTGCAGTAAACTAGTTTCATTATCCTGAAGCTCCCCAGGGACAGGCAGCTGGAAATGAAACCTGTGCTGTGTAAGGCAGTGAGAATGACAGGTGGTTGCAGCTTCCATGCAAGTGTGGGAGTGCTCAGGCACCCCTTGCTCTTGGCAGCGAGAGCTCTGTGTAACAGGTTTTCATTCCTGCAAAAATGACAAGAGGTTTCAGGTAAGGTTATGATTTTTTTTTTTTTTTTGGAGGGTGTTAGGGAAGGAGTAAGGGCCCTTCACAGTTTCTGGCACTTGTCTGGGATCACCCTGGAGATACATTACAAAACTGTTCCCACTGGGGCACGACTGACCTACTTCTCGTGGTCACAACTGCTTCCTGCCTGTGGGAGGCGTTGACATGGTCCTGTCAGAGGCAGATCTTGTAGGCAAATACCTTTCCCAAGGAAAATGCAGATTGGCTTCCTCCCACAGTGGCTGGGCTAAATAATGGCTGGCTTCTGCATGTGTCAGATGATTTTTTATTTTTTCTGACACACTACAGAAGTATTTTGAAAGTTATATTTGTTGTATTTTCTGATAGAAAGAAATTACACTTGTGACTTCAGATTCAAGGCCTAGCAAAGGCTTGATCTCTGCAGATAGTGAGGTTCCCCACCGATTTACAAGTGCCTCTTTCAGAATAATGAATGCCTGGTGGACTGATGAGATCCTCGGTTTGTTTTACCTCAGGATCCTGGACATCTCCTTTAACGTTCTGCGACACATTGAAGGACTAGATCGGCTTACCCAGCTGAAAAAGCTCTTCCTTGTCAACAACAAAATCAGCAAAATTGAGAATCTGAGCAACTTGCAGATGCTACAGATGTTAGAGTTGGGATCAAATCGAATTCGGGTAGGCTTGCTCTACAAGATGTTAGCTGGAGAGTTCTGAGCTCTTTGGCTTGGGATTAGCATTTTCTGAAAGTGCACTTCGTTGACTTTGACTTGCAGTTTTGTTGGTTTTTATTGTTCTAGTCATTCCCTGTGCTTATTGCTGTGTGTGCTGTGGATCCTTTCCTTATGCATTAGTGCTTCGCTACTAAATCACTATTTATGAATTTGTCTTTAATGAACTTGTGTATCCCCTGTGTGCTTCCTTTTTCAGGTCATAGTTTCCTTCTGCTAGAGAGCCAAGCCTATCAAAACTAGCAGTTGTTTTCTCTTACCTTTTCAGAGACTGGTGCTGTGTCGATGAAATTGTTGAATGCAAACTTGAGTTTGATTTGTTTGTGTAGTTGACAGCCTGCTGTGGCAGTCAGTCTCGCTCAGGAAGATTTTCTGGAGGCTTTGCTCTGAAATGCCTCAAAAACCTGGTGCTGCACTTCTGATTGCTTTTGGGTTTTATTGTTCAGTTTGTGACTTTTTCAGTTTAGATGACTGAAAGTCTGTGCCACTTACAGAGAAGCAGTTCTGAGTAGTCTCTCCTGTCCCTAAGGGATGATTCTCTGTATTTGCCCAGTTTGTAAGAGAACTGGTTAGACAGGTGACACAAAACACTTGCAACATGCAAAGTAAACTTGTGGGCTTTTTTTTTTTTTTTTCTTATTGAAGCTTTTTCAATTACATACTCTTTAGAAGATACTCATAACAGATGAGTGCATTTCAATCAGTGTGGCCTAAGCTGGTGCTCCCCATTTACAGTCTCTGAGAAATTGGTGTGCTGAAAGAACAAATTTGGACAAGATCTGTATTTCCTCTTTATTTCAGGACTTGTGGAAGCACATTTTGTAGAAAAGAAGGAAACTTCAGCTACTAGAAACAGCTTTTTAGGGCAGAAATGTGTGCTGCTTTTTTGAAGTGGAAGAATTTCGGTTTGCTCCTAAAGCTAAACCGGACTGAATTTTTTTCCAACCAAAGAAACTTCTGCTTTGGAAATGAAATTATTTAGGGGAATAAATCTGCCAGATCAGATGAGGGATTAGGAGTCTTAGAGTTGCATAGGTTGGGGGAACAGGAGTTATAGAGAAAAGCACTTTGATTTTTCAGAAACAGAACAGGCTAAGCATACTGATCCTTATATTTCAAAAGCTGGGTTATGTAAAAGTGTACTGTATTCCATATCTAAGCATCATTATCTTCTGGGAAAAAAAAAAAAAGAAATCCAGCTAAATTTCTGAATTGGTACTTAGGTGGTGCACTGCCAATAATGTCAAGCCAAGGAATATATTTTAAACAATGAGGTTATATATTTTGTGTGTGTATTCTCAGTGTTGAGCCTGAGCACATTAACAGAGCAACTGAACCCTCCCCCCCCCCGAAATTGTCACTGTATGAGTAACAGAAACTTCTTAAATTACTTTATTTTTAGTGTGTTTTTTTTTTGTTTTTATCTGTTAATTCTATTCTGACTTCTTCAGACAACAGTGCTCTGTGCTTCTAATTGCTTTACTGGAGTGACTAACCTATGCCCAAGCTTGGCATGAAGAAATCTCATGTTATTGGAGGGCACCTGAGAACTCTTGTCCTAGTTTTCTGTTGCTGGGGTGGCTTGGCTGGATGTTTTAGGGGTGGCCGTATCCTTAACTTTTTTAGGATACAAGCCTGGGGACTGTTCAGCAGCGCTTTTGGCTCTGAGGTGCCCGATTGACTCCTTCCCTGTGCACCAAAGCTCTGCAGTAAGGCTGTTTTGCTCTGCTGGACACTCAGACCTCTTGGTGTGCACTCACCCTGCAGTCCCTCATGACTTAGCACTTGTTGTTCTGTTCCTTTTTGAATGAGTGGTGGGGAGAAGAAATTTAAGCTTGAGCTGACACGTTTAATGCTTTTTTCTCAAAGTTGGACTGAGGAAACTATAATGCAAGCACTTCTTTATTTGTTCTTTAGGGTTTTGTCCCCTCATGTCCATCTGTCCCATTCTTCTCCCTATCTTCTTCAGTGTTTCCTCCTCAGGGCTAGGGGAGCTGCCGATGAGCAGCAAATCTGTCATTTTTCTTGCAAGGTCATAACAGGGGTAAGTCCATAGGCTAGAAGGAGGGCGAATCCAAATTTGAGCTGCTTAACACCTTCTGTTCAGTCTTTTGGCAGTTGTGGGATGGAGGTTGAAAAGCTTCTTTCCTTTCCAGAGTGTCTCTGTAAGTTCACAGTGTGTGTGTTTGTGTCCATCTTCCTCTTCTTTCTGTTATACACGCACAGGTAAATGTGCACCCATGCACAAACACACAGTAATCCCAGTGGTGCTAGGACTCAGTGGCTTGGCTCTCCAGCACTACTGATCTGAAACTCTGCCAGGCAGGAAGAATGTGGGAAAGCTGAGATGTCACAACCTGCTTGAGCACAGAGGCATAGCTCCGGGTGTGTCCGTGTTCATACTATTGTTCTTCTCTGAGCTGAAGTCTGATTTTAAAATTCTTACCTCTTTTAACAGTATCCTGGTCTTCTAATTAAGAGGTTTTCCAATGAGAAAAAAAGTGGTTTCTTTCCTTTTGTTTTCAGGAGCCTTTTATAATCCCACCCTTTTCCCATTTTTTTTCCTTGTTTTCACTCTTCTGTTCATGCTTTCTCCCTTCCTCTGTAAATGAATAATATGACTCTCCCTGATGCCTCACAGAGATCCTCATCTTCTCCCACTGAAGGCTGAGCTCAGGAGTTAAACTGGTACAGTGTATATGTTCTCCCAGTAGCATGTGTATTTAAAACATGTACACCACTTAAACTGGTATATGTGTGTTCTGCCAGTAGCATGACTTTATAGCCCAGTAGTTACATCTATTAACACCTAAACCTGTGAGACAGTTAACCTTGCTTATGGCAGAGAAGCTGAACAACTTGCCTCTGTGTTATGCAGTCACTGATTCTCAGGGCTAACTTTGCAAACTGCGTTTTCTCCTCCCAGGTTCTCTTTCTGCTCACTAGTGACACATTTTTCTTGCTTCACAAATCTTCTGCCCTGGATGCCCCCCATGGCTATAACATGGTTATAAAATGGCAGCCACATCTACCAAGTGGAGTTTTGCCTCACAGCAGTAACACAATCTCCTCTGGTCATTCTGCAGGCAATTGAAAACATTGACACCTTGGCTAATCTTGACAGTCTGTTCCTCGGAAAGAATAAAATCACCAAGCTCCAGAATTTGGATGCACTGACAAACCTGACTGTGCTCAGCATACAGGTATTGGTTGTATTCTGAACAGCCTTTGTGCCTCAAAACATTCTGTGATTTATAATCAGCTCTTCTGAATCACAGAATAGTTTGGGTTGGAAGTGACCTTCCAACCCAAATCTAGTTCCAATCTCTTGCTGTGGGCAGGGACACCTTCCACTATCCCAGGTTGCTCCAAGTCCCGTCCAGCCTGGCCTTGGACACTTCCAGGGATGGGGCAGCCACAGCTTCTCTGGGCAACCTGTGCCAGGGCCTCACCACCCTCACAGGGAAGAATTCCTTTCTGATATGTAATTAAACCTGCCCTCCTTCAGCTTAAGGCCATTCCCCCTTGTTCTATATGAAAAATCCCTCTCCAGCCTTCTTGTAAGCCCTCCAGCAGGAGTCTGCAGTGTTGGAGTTGAACTCCTGTACTGGAAGGGAGGGTGATATTCTCCTGTGTTGTCTTTTCTCATCCTTTCATGCTACTTGAGATTGACAGCCACCGATAAAATGATAAATGTTTGATTTTTGTGGAAGGAAGAACAGGAAATCAATGTTATCCTGCATTTTGTTCCTGAAATACTGTTTCCTAATGTGTTACAGTAACATCTGATGCATTACCCCAGGGAAGTAAGTCCTTATAATGGCAGTGGCTCAGTGTTACTGCCTTCTTCCTGAAGAGCCAAGAGCCTGGACTAAATGAAATCTATCCTTAATGAGCTTTTGGAAAGCTCATTAAAAAGGTGGAATAAAAGATACTCAGCTAGTTGCTTTCAGAGAATCCCCTTCTCGTCAGTATGACAATGCTGGCACATTCTAACATCTCTTACAGCTGCTGGCAGGACAGACGTGCTGGCTCTGTGTGGTAGCACCGGTATTGCACCGTTTTTCCGTAGGAGGTACAGCAGAGTGCAGTGGGATTGAGGTGGTGTAACCTCTCCACTGACCATCCCGTTAAAAAGACCTACAAAATGAACGCTGTTCATGCATAGGCCTGTTGCTTGTAAAGACACCAAGTGGAAAGCTTTCAGGCTGCACGTTTTGATGGGAAGGTCAGAGTCTGATTCTTCTAAACTTGAAGACTGTGACTCCCATGGTACCTCCTCATGCATCAGTGGTGCAGAGATCAAACAGCTGAGCTCACGAGGTCAGTGTGGGCCCAAGCAGACTATTTCCCCTTCCCAGCCATACTTTGGAGAAATGTTTTTTTCCTAGTGACTCACTTCGGTTTGAATTTATTTGGAGTGGTACTAAACAGCTGCTACACTTCCAGAATAACCGTCTGACCAAGATTGAGGGGCTGCAGAGCTTGGTGAATTTGCGGGAGTTGTACCTCAGCCACAACGGCATCGAAGTCATCGAGGGACTGGAGAACAATGTAAGCAGGCTCTTGCTGACTGTGCAGCACAATTGTTGCCCTAAGCTGCTCCTGTTAATGGCTTCTCTGGAAGTTTTTGTTCAACTCGGGGCCTAAAAAAAAGTGGGACAGAGAAGATGAAAAGAAATCTGGTCTAATATTTTTCATGTTTGCTTTGTCTAGAACAAACTCACAATGCTGGACATTGCATCCAACAGAATCAAGAAGATTGAGAATATCAGCCACCTAACAGAGCTGCAGGAGTTCTGGGTAAGCATAGGCCAGAGGCTATTCCCTAAAATGTCTGTACAGCAGTGAAACCCTTCTGATGGGCAGCATGTGTGTATGTGTGTCTTGGAGTGAACTCCTCTAGATCTGGTGATCAGCTTTAAGATCTTGACAGTCTGCATGGATAAAGTGTCTGGTGGTTTTCCCTAAGGAAAGAGAAGAGCTTAAAAATTCTTTGTAGAGCTTTGCTGAGTGGTAGGAAGCCTCTGTCTGCCTAGGAAATAGGTCCTGCCTTCACACTCAGGGTGGTTATGAAACAGTCCCACGTGTCCTATTTCTGCAGCTCATCTTTTTCTAAGTGAGCATGACAGAGTAATGGGGAAGCACAGTGCCTGTTCAGAGCAGAGCTGGTATTTTTAGGGCATTATAAATATGAACAAAATTAAACCACCTTCTGGTTTACTTCCATTCCTATGAGGTAGATAACAGCTTAGGGTTGCTTCTGTTTCTTTCTGGCACCTTGAATCGCTAAGCCCTTTGTCATTCCTGAGTCAGCTCAGGAAACTCAGAGACACCCCCTCCTGAAGCATGAGCACCCTGCCATGTTTGGGAGCTGTGTACAAATCTGCTCAGGTGAAAAAACAGGGAAGAAGCAGCAAATGTTCATGAGCTGGCACGGGCTTTAGCTCTTGGAAGAGTTCCTGCATTCAAGGCTGAGAATCAGAGTTGTGCATCATAGTGTCTGTTGTTTGGAGTTCGGTTATTTAAACTCTTGAGTAGAGGCTGAGAGAAAAGGATTGCAAAGCAGCTTCAAATTAAACCCTGCTAGAGCCTGTAGTGCCCGCCCCATGGGTCATTTTCCTAGTCTTGCAGTGTGGCTTAGGAGACAGCTGGTAGTGTTACCTGTCCACGCCTGTTCCATAAGGAGCCCTTTAAGTAACAGGAGCTGAGAAACCTGTGACACCTTTTGGGCAGTAAAAGTGAGGCAGTTCAGTGTAGCTGGTGTGGGGCCTGTCCTGATCCTGTGCAATTTCCTCCAGTCTTCCTCTTTGCTGCTGCTCTGTTTACAGGAGGTGTCAGCATTGCACTGCTGGTTGCACTTGTACTGAAAGGCCACATCTGAACCTCATTGGACTGCTTTGCAAAAACACCAGTGTGTTTGGAGTCCTTTGACAGAACGTGCCCTGGCCAAGATCTGTTAGCTGAGCCTGAAAAATGCCCTCCTGTCTTTGTTCCACTTCTAAGTTAAAAAAACAGAGTTGTGTGACAAGGAGCAGGGCAGAATTTTCTTCAGTGCAAGCAAGTGGTATATCAATCCCATTTTATATTTTCACTGACTGCACAGTTAAAGTCACAAAAAAATGTCCTTTAACACCTTAAGGAAGCAGAATTTAAAATCCTAGACACTGTGGGAGTCTTCTAGCAGTTTCCCAATACCACATCCCCAGTGGAGGGACTGAGACATCTCAAGGTTGAGTGACTGGGCTGAAGTGACATTGTGATGAGCTTTAGCAGAATGAGACACTCCACTGAGATTTTTTTATATTTTATGTGAAGGTGGCATTGCTGTGGTGACTCCTGTATCTAAAAGCAAAGGGTGCTTGTGTCTCAGGGTTGGACACGTGGCATGTGGCCACCTTGCAGCTTTGCTTCCTTGTTGGGCAGCTGAAGCACTCATCCCTTTGTGTGGGAATCCCTTTGCTGTGCCAGCAATGAGACAGGCAGAGAACCCAAATTAGAGAGCATGGCATTTTCTCTGGAGTGCAGAAGCAGTTTTTGTGGGGAAGTGATGTAGAGGAGACAGGAAAATGTTGCTTTTCTTGTCAGTTTGGGACCTTTTTTTTAATGTTTCCTGGGAAGCTATGAAAGTAAAGATATATAGATGTCCCAGTGGAAATAAATATTGATATAAATATTTCCAGCCCATAAATGCATGAGTGGGAGATGGTATAGAGACTGGCCTGGTGCCTTGCAGTGTCTTTCCCAGCGTAGTGGTTGGACTGGATGCGCCGTCTGAAGGGCAGAGCAGCCACCAGGATAGTGTGGGTGAGGAGGGAGTAGTGGCGAGGCCAGGGGTGTGAGTCAGGAAAGCCCATCTCAGAGGTTCCAGGGGGAGAAGGATCTTGTAGGCAGGGTCTTCTTTGATGCATGTGACGCCTGTGCAGAGATGCTGCCCTGGGAGCAGCCGATCCTGGGCAGCGCTGGGTTCCTGCGGCCAGGCCTGGCGTGGGGGTACAGTGGGTGAGTGTGCCTGTGTGTGCCCTGCAGATGAACGACAATCTCGTAGAGAGCTGGAGTGACCTGGACGAGCTGAAAGGGGCCAAGAACTTGGAGACTGTATACCTGGAACGAAACCCTCTGCAGAAGGATCCCCAGTACCGACGCAAAATCATGCTGGCCCTCCCGACTGTCCGGCAGATCGATGCCACATTCGTTCGATTCTGAGCCTCCTGCTGCCCTCTCTCCTTTGCCCTCCTCTGAGAAATGTCCCAGCAGGGTTTTTTATCCACTCACCACTCCCCAGGTCTTCAGTACACTGACACTCATGGGGCAAATAGTCAATTAAAAGCACTGAAACCGGATCTAGTGTACAATGCACTCATTGTTTTTGAAATGTTGTTGTTATTATTATTATTATTATTAAATCTTAACACAAGAGCCTTCAGTGTGCCTGTGTTTGTTATTTCATGGGGGAGGTTTTGCCAGAAAGTGTTTGCAACAGACTGAAGCCACGTGGAGCTGCTTGCTAACTGTGTTGACTCTGTGACAGGCCTTCATGTTAGGAATGTCCTCGCAAACACCACGTCAAGGCTCAACGGTGATCTGTAGAAAGGTGAGAAAAGATCTGATGGAGATGCCCACCCAGGTTAGTTACCACGTGTGAGTATCTGCTGGTAGAACGTGGGGCTGGGGGGGGAGTAGACTTTTTGTAGTAATTTTATTTTTTAAGCACAGGTACAAGCTCATCAGAAGGTTGGGGACAAACTGATACTAATATATTAATGGTGAGCAAGGTAAGGGTTTGTTAGGACTTTAATGGACAGTGTTTGCCATCAGAAAACATGAATTATGTCCTGCTTTCCTGCTTCCACTGAACATGGTGATGTGGCATTGCTGTCCCTCTGAACCTCTCTTTGATCTGGGCAATTAACTGCATCCCCCCAGCAAATGGAAAACCTCCCAGGGGAGTGTTTGCTGTCTGCCACTGTGTTGGTCTGACAGTCATGTCATCAGCCCAGGGGAATGAGTTAAAACTAGAAGCGTTGCCTGAAAATTTGCTCTCAGTGGTAGTTTGATTCATTCTCATGGTTTTGAGTCTTTGGAAGAGTGGGAAGAATCCCTTCCTCAGCAGGGGACCAGAAATATTAAGCAGGACAGTGTAGCCTGGTGGAAGATTTTAGTTTCCCTTTGTGGGCTATGTTGCATTTGCTCACCTGCAGCTCTGCTGTTTTGGTTGTGGAGCAGCTGAGCAAGAGGGACCAGAGCTAGTGCCTCTCTCCTGTCCACTGCGCTGGCAACGTCCCTGGTACTCCCTGCCTGAGTGCAAGTGGGATGGTGCCTCCCTAGAAAGAGGGCGTAGCCTCCACCACTGCCCCTGCCTCCTCCCTCGATCCAGTGGTTGCTGTGAGAGTCCCATCCCATTAAGGGCATCGCCACACCAGAGGGCTCCAGTGTGCAAGCTGGAACTCCTCAGCCCAGGCTAAACCAGGCTCAGCATGGGCTGCCTTGGATCTCACCCCACCAGCAGAAAAAATATCCACCACACTCCAAGCTGTTTCAGGTTTTATTTTAGAATTTATAAAATTCCAGTGTCATCCATACTCATGAGCCTTTTTACATGTTTGCATATAGTCTCCAAATTCCAAAGTTAAGGCCAAGGGATCATTGCTATGGAAACGTACAATATGGAAGACGTCAAAGAGAGGAAATGGACACATGCCACCGTCTGCTGCGGAAGGAGGGTGGTGGGGGGGACAGTACTAGGTACAATCACTTCATGACCTTCTTTATAGTGGAGGGTCGGGTTGTGGGGCATGAGCCCATGGCAGTGGGTGCCCCAGATGTAACTCAAGCCTTGCTGTGCAACTGGTGAGGGCACGGGGGCATTAAGAGGAGGAGGGTGTGGTAGGCTTGGTGATGCAGGACAGACCTAAGCTACAGGGTATTAACCATTTGTTGACAGACGCAGATGGGAAGGTATCACCCTAGTTCTGTTGGACCCCTCCTGTCTCCCCTGCTGGAGGCAAGGCCACCCTGTCCTTCCAGGGCAACCAGGCACCCCACAACAGGCCATGGTCCATTTCACTTGGTTCTCAGACTTAAGGAGAGCACTGTGAGGTTTTGATTCGACTTCTGCATAGCAGTCTCTGCCAAGAAGAGCTGGCGCGGGAGGGAAAAAGCATCGGCATGTTGAGCCTGCCCCATGGAGAGAAAGACAAGAAGGCTAGGCTCAGCCTGCCGGAGTTCTGCTCCCTCATCAGCACTAGAGAAGAGAGGCTAGGGACTCCTGCTTGTCCAAGAGCTGAAGCAGCTGGGATAGAGGAATGGCTCAGACTACAAGCTCTGTAGGACTGAGGCAGGGGAGTAGGGGCACACGAAAACCCCATGCTCCATGCCTCCCTCCACAAAGATGTGGTTTTCCTCTTACTGGCTGGAGGAGCTTGGACACAGTCCCCTTCAAGCAAGTCGTGGCAGGGCCCAGGTACAAGCAGCCCCGAGTACAGAGCACGGATGATCTTCTACCGCCATATGATGGAGGCCTCGGGAGGGCTTAGCCTACACTTCAGCCCTGGATGCTGTCAGAGCAGAAGCCTGACTCACACAACCTCTGCAGCCAAGGGCTGCAGCACAGCTGCGCTTGTGGCCCTGGGGCTGAGCCCTGTGCTAGCTCAGCACACAGTCCTACAGATTCACAGCCTGCCTCAGTGTCACCTTGCTGAGCTTCCCTCTGGAGCAGCTCCCACAGCCACGCAGAGACACAAGGCTCCTCTTGCTTCTCCTCCACGCTTCTGCTCTGGCTGCCCAGGCAACAGCTGGAAAAGCTGCTCACCCATGAGCGCTAAGAGGCCCCCATCATACTGACGTCTGAGGTAGAAAGAAGGCAATAGGAACGGTGTCACTGCTGCTCACGCCGAGCTGCTACAGCGCTAGCAGGGGACGACAGCTCCTCCGGGCCGTGTGTCCCACCAGCTGCTCCTGAGCCGTGCCACCGCAGTGACCTCAGCTGACCCAAACCTGTCCCGCCCGGTCACACTGCCGCGTGCTGGCTCTCCTGCCTGCTCACAGAGACCATGGGGAACTAGGAGCGGGGTCTGTCATCAAGCACTGGAAGACTGGCCACGTGTGCAGGCTGGGGCTGTGCTTGGTGTGGCGCAGGGGCGCACGTTTGCTGCACTCACAGGTGTTTTCCTGACCAGGGTAGCCGTACGTTGTTCCATCTCTGTTGCCTCTACAACCTATTGAAGGTTTTGTTCCTCAAAAAGCAAGTTTCTGACCTTTTAGATTATTTTAAGCTCTCCCCACAGTCAGCTATCAGCATTAAATGAATTTTTGGCGGTTAAAAGGAAAAAAAGTTGATTGCACTCTACGAAGGTAAGGTAAGGCCTGGGATAAACACAAAGGAAAGAGGGCAAACGTTTTGGCTTTAGAAAGTCAAGGAAATTTATTTCCTGAGGTCATGAGACAGGAAGTAGATTCCTAGCCACAGTAAAGGAGGTCTCCTAATGAAGGCGAGAATGCCTAGTCAGACATGCTCAAGAGAGCAGATTGCTCTGCTAGCGCTTGGGAAGCTGCAAATCTTAGCCACTTGGAGTCAATTATGAAGTTTCTAACAAAAACACACACATTTAGTGTTTGAATCTGAGTGGAAGCCTTGTTCCAAAGGAGGAAAGAATATCCATCAAGAGATGAGGGTGGGTCCTAGCCACGGTGATAGCTGAGGGGAGCAGGATGGGGTCTAGCACTCCAGACACCATTAGGAGACCTCTTGGGGCAATTGACTTGTGCTCCAGCCGCTGGGTCAGATTTCAGACAGGAAGTATTTGTGGCAGGTTAGTGTCAGGTCAGCGGGCTGGAGGAGTTTCTGCTTCCAGGTCATTATCGTTTGGGTCCCCAGGGAAGAGTCTTGGGGGCCACTTGAGCCCCAAAGCTGGGGAAGTCTTCAGAACTGCTCATATCAGGGGCCTAGAGCAAACAAAAAGGGAACAAGTTAAGCTCCTGCCCTGCTGTGAACCTGCACGGTGAGGCCCTGAGCTAAGCAACATCACTGATGTCCCAGGAGCACAGACAACAGGGCAGGGACAAAAAGGATCATTGTAACATCAGGACTGCCCAGGGTGGAGGGTGGAGCCATCTAGGGATGACACCAATGAGGGTGCAGATAGGCACAAGGGCTCCAAAGGTCCCAGCTCAGTAACTGGGCCACTGGAGCAGGGTCACACCAAGCCTGCAGCAGTGCCGGGACAGCTGAGGATGAGCTGCCACACAATCCACCTCACAGCTGCAAACACTGAGCCAGTTCTGTGCTGCAGCAAAGGGCACCCTGTCCCTGCCCCTAAAACAACGTGACCTGGCAGGACACTTTCTGGTAAGGGTACCCCATTCCCCAACAGCTCCACAGTGGGGTAGCCAAAGTGAGCTTTGAGAGCTAGAGAGGAGAGCCCAGGCCTGTGCTCAGTTTGCACAGGCCACAAAGAGCAGGAGGGCCCTTCCCAGCTTTCTCTGTCACCAAGGAGGGAGAGTGCTCTGTGTCCCCAGCCCAGATAGGAGGGTCCCCATGCCCTGTGGCCCCAGCCCGCAGCAGAAGCAGCACTCACTCACCTTCTCGTTGTTGACAGTGGCCCAGGGGGCATCTCTCACCACAAAGCCCTTGGATGGGGCCTTGGACTCTTCGTGTGAGGAGGGCTTCATATATACCTGCATCGCCTCATTGTCCACCACATCTGCAAGCTGCAGTAACACAACCAGTAAGCGGGGAACTGGATAGCTCCTCAAGCTGGTATAACATGCCCACCCTCTATCTCACCACGCTGCAACCCGTTCAAGCTCACCAGCTGTTCTACAGTGACTGAATACAGTGTTTCAGCATTAATCTGAAGGCCATAACTCCTAACTGGTGCAAGCTGCTGCAAGGCAAGCGCATGCACACACTGGGGTGTCCCAGCATTCTCTTCCACTGTCCTCTCTCCTGGACAGAGGGGGCAGTCCAGCTGGTTTGAGGGACAGATACAAAGGGGGGCTGACTGTCACCTGCACAGGGCTTAAGTTCTTCAATGCAGTGGAAGAAAATACCCCTTCCTGGTATTTTCTGAGTATACATCTGAGATATATATAGAAGTATGTATCTTCCTGGTATATGTCTGAGATACTTCAGACATCCAACTCTGTGTCAGGGGAAATTCTTGCTAAGCCCCCCCCCTAGATTTGCTGAACACTTACATATTCCTCCTCCAAGTTCAGGATGTGATCAATAGCTTCTTCTACGTTCTCAGGGAGTCCTGTCACAGTCACACAGTTGGGGTCAGGAGCTCCACTCTGGGGAAAGCGAATATCCACCTGCAACAAAAGAAACAGGACAGGACTTACACCTGCACATCTGAAATGCCACAGACTCCCCATGAGCCTCATCATTAAGATTAACAAATCACTGTCTTTTTGCAGCCACAGGTCTGTTTAGGACCTCCATAGCTCAAACACCAGGGGGTAAGCAGGAATATACCTGCCCCAAAGCTTGCCCATTTTCCTGCGAAGGAAAGCAGAAGAGCCTTTCGAGCATCCCCTGCTGCTCTCACTCCCAGAGGCTTGCTGCTATCTGGGAAGCTCCTGCAGCAGAGGCAGGGGAGTGGCTGCATTTCCAGACAGTGTCCTTGCACTGCTGCGAGCATTTTTACCACCGAGCCACCAACAGCATGAAGCACAATGAGCTTTCTGCATCTGACACAGAGTAATCCTGGGCCAAGCGACCAGGGCCGAGCACGGCAGTCCAGAAATGGGCAGTGTAATGTGGATGATCTAGCTTCCAGGGGTTTGGTTTGTCCTAGTTCTTGGTTGTTTTCAGACTGGTGTTGGGGGAGAACGTTAAGCTGTGGGAGCCCTCTTTGCCATATTGCGTTTGTCTGGAGACCATGCAGGCGGCGCAATTTTTGGGAAGAGGTTTTTTTTTTGGTTCTTGGTGGCGAATGCTCTTTTGTGGATAGGGCACCTTCCTTAGATATACTTTTTGCTATTAATACTGCTGTTTTATTGTGATTTTAGGACACTGTTATTTCAACTCAATCTCTCCTTACTGTCCCTTCGTTATTGGAAGGGGCAGGGGAAAGGGAGTGGCTTATTTGGAGTTTAGTTCCCTGCTGGTTGTTAAAACCAGCACAACCCCAAGGACTGCACTCTCTCACAGCCTGATTTCCAGAGGGATGCAGGAAAGCTGCACAAGACAGGACCAAACCCAAAGGTTGCCCATTGGGGAACCAAACAGTTTGTTTCAACAACTGAGTCCAGCCGAGATCCAAGTCTCCAAAACCCCATTCCTCTGGAGTCACGTTCACTGCTGCCCCTGCAGTAAAACCTGCTGCTGATGCCACATAGCTGAGGAGGTCTAGGCACAGCCTCCTCACAGAGACCCCAGCAAGAGACCTGGCTGCCCACTTTAGTAATCAGAGTAGCTGACATAACCACCTCCTCCTCTCTCAGAAGACCAGCTGTGATTCTGTCTGCAAGATCAGAACCAACAGAAGGGCTGCAGAGAGGGACAGAGCTCAGTGCTGCTTGTAGGGCTAATCCAGAGCAACAAGGAATCATTCTCAGGTTCCTCTTCTGGCTGGGTTCCATCAAAACAGGAGAAGTTCCCAGCCTGGTTCTCAGAGGAATGTGACTCAGAGCTGAGGTAGTGTGGGGACACTTCAGCTGGTGTCTGGATGTGGTGTCCAGACAGCCCAGATATCCTGGGCATACCAGGGTGCCCTGGCCCAGGGATGCTGCTCATATGCTGGTGGGAACACAGCTGGAGGTGAGCAGGGCAGCACTGGCTTTCTTTTGTGTCTGTTGCAGCTGAAGGTGCTCAATAGGCACAGGACACAGGGACCACAAGATGTGAGCCTCAGGCTCCTGAATTCAGCACCAAGCTGGTACAAAGCTCTTCACACAGGAGCAGCTGGCCGCTCAGGTCCAGCCTGACCTATGCTGCATCGCCCCACCACTCACCTTGAACTCATCCATGATTTTGCGGATGGCTTTACCACGTGCACCAATGATGCGCGCGTGAACACGATGGTCCAGGGTCACATCCTCAGAAACCATCTGCTCCAGCTCCCCAACAATCTTCATGATGGCATCCCGAGCAGCCTCGGCGTTCTTCTCATAGCCAGTGATGGTGATCTGGTCTTGGGCCTGGGGCACAGAGAGACATGTTGAGAGACCAGGCTCATAAGCAACTTCTCTCCACTAATCCCTTTTACCATCCACCTTATCCAAAGGCAGTGGAGAGAGTTCAGAGCTCTCAAGAAGATGCTCAGAGACAAACACCAGCCATTCTTGTACTAACTCTGATGTCTCACCTGGCTTTCATCATCCTTGTCAGGGAACTGGATGTTGACCTCGTGCTCTGTGCGTATCTGGGTGATCACTGCTCCCTTCCGCCCAATGATTTTAGGGTGATACTTGGGATCCACAGTGACTGTCAGCTTGAAGCTTCGCAAGGCCTGGAACAGGAGAAGCAGAGTGAGAGCAGGCAACACACCATGGCTGGTCCAGTGACATCCACTGAAGTCCCAGCGTTTCCTTATGACTTCTGAAATGCATGGAATATAACCTGCAGCACCATTGTTTAAGTATACATTGTTACAGAACAGCGCCCAAGCTATCTGCTGGGGACTTGTGCTTTCACCAAGTTCAGTGGGAAACTACAAACAGCAACCAATCACCCAACTCATCCCTCATTTATTCAGAACTGTGATAAGGATTCAGTAAGGACAGGTACAGAGAGACTCCCAGCACAGTGAGATTCCTACCCAGCAGTGTCTGGAAGGTACGTGAAGGTGAGAGAGACTCCCACAGTCCAAAGTTACATTCCCAAACTCTCCCATCAGTTTGTGTTAAATGAGTTACCTTTGGTTAACTCATTTAACACCCACAGAACAGCTAAGTGTGGTCTTAAAAGGTGAGGAGTTCCAGGCGTCCGTGCCCAGAGGCTGAAGCCATGTTTGTCTGGAAGGAAGAAGGACAGGCACAGGCCTTACCCGATCCTCTTGTTCAGCTTGCAGCTCCTTCACTCTCTCTAGCAGCCCGGCCTTGGCACGGTCCAGGTTGGTAGCCAGCCCAGTGATGGTGATGATATCCGACTGCAGCTCAGGAGCAGGCACCTGGATGTTCACCTGAGTAACAAGGAGCGATTACCATTTTGTACCACTGCTTGTTCTGTATCACTTGTGATGCCTCTCACTGCAGGTTGGTATCTCATTGGTCTCCCCTGCCACCAAGGCCAGCTCCCACCCCAGCAGCCTAAAAACCACAGAATGGTTCAGGTTGGAAAGGACCTCTGGAGGTCATCAAGCTGGGCCACCCAGAGTCAGTTGCCTGGGACCGTTTCTAGATGGTTCTTGAAGAGAACTCTGTTTCTCCAGCCATTATCAGGCTGCTTTGCTGCAGGGCTTCAGCCCCCAGCAGTCCCTGTACCAGCCCAGAGAGGCCAGGAAACAAATACATGTTCAATAGCACTGTCTGAGCCAACATGCACCAACAATGAGAGTCCCTGTTGGCTCTGGGGAATTCTCCTGAATGGGCAGGCACAGCTATTTCCCATGGCCTGGGAGGAAAACAATTCTCACACTAGTGAGGAATCCCTGCAGACACCAAACAAGTCATGCAATGCTCATGACATCAACACTGATCATACAGCTTCAGCACGAAACCTGCTGAGCCCTGGAGCCAGGGACCAAATCACACAGGGATCATTTTCCTACTACAGTGCTGGGTTCCATGGTCGTGACAGATCTGAGTATGTTGCAACTGATGGTCACCACCCTAAACACGGTCACTCCAGGATAGAGGAGATGAAAGGAAGGGGAACAACTTACTTCAAACTCATCCATCATTTTGCGGATCCCACTTCCTTTCTGGCCAATGATGTAACGGTGAAGATCAAAGGGAACTTCCACCTCGATGGTGACAGGAACCAGAGCCTACAGGAGATGGAGCATAGTTCACCAGTGAAAACACTTATCCTGTCTCCCAGCTTGCTGTATACTTGCCCAAAAGAATATGTTGCTGAACTGAGGTACATTTCCTTGTAGTCAGGATACAAACTCTATAGGAAGAGAGAACAACTGGGAACACCAAGATGACCTGTTGTGGGTTGAAGCATGTTTTCCAAACAAGCAATTTGAAACTTGGGGCACAGGCTTGGGGCACAGGCTAGTTTCATATCCATGGCATTTTTGAAGTCTAGCAGAGACTTGGAAAACGTAACTATGAGAGGATGGTAAGGTCTGCTAAAGCTGGAATGATTCAGACTCAGTCAAACTCCTCCTCATTCCAGCTGTGCTCCATAAAACAAGCGTGTCATACTTTTATGGCAAATAACTTGGGGCTGCCTTACAAGCTCTAGCAGTTGCAAGGTCATGCAAGGTATAATACGATTGAAGTCACCAGGCTAAGCCACAGAGCAACGGGGCTTCCCTTGAGCATCACTGATCACCTACACTGCACCCTGCACTGACCAGCTTTTACTACCACCACCAAAGCTTACATCCAGGCATCAATAACTAAACGGGGTAAGGGGCTGAGAAAGCCACACACCTGCAGTGCCTCCTTTGCTGCCTCGCACTTCTCCCTGCGGCCAGAGATGATGATGATATCACACTTCTTCGGAGAGCTGGGATCTGTGTCCTTCCCATCCTTGCCTTCCCCACCTTCCTCACCATTCTCCTGCACAGCTGGATCTGCAACAGGAGCTGGAAACACGGAAAATCTTGTGTTCAGTGCACAGAACCCCATCCTTGTTCATCATTCCCTCACCTTCAGATCCTCAGGCTCAGCCAGCAGTGAGAGCTCAGAGACACCTCGGTAAGCTTGTAGAGCCCTTTTTCTTGGGGTAGGTCCTCGTACTCCCTGCACTCTGCAGTGACAACATGTCCACAACGCCCAGGTCTGTGGTTTGACCTCCTAAAAGTGTCCCTCTTCCCAAAAGGATTAAGATTGATGCTAAGTCCAGATTCAAGGACACTGCAGGAACACCAGGGATCAGTTTTCCATAGATTTTAAATAGAATATGTCAATTGGTATGGAGTGCTGGCACATTACACTTATTTGATCATCCCAACTTCCACATGAACATGCATCCATAGGTATACCTGGGTTCTCCTCCCTGTCAGGGAATTTGATCTGGACACCATAGTCCCGGGTGATCTGCTGGATCCGGGAGCCTTTGGGGCCCATAATGGAGCGGTGGAACTTTTGTGGGATGGTGCATTCGATTGTCACTTGAGCTTCCTGTGGGAAAGAAGAGTTGCTCTATTGCAATGTAGCCTCTTTCACACCAGAAAACAGGATGCTTGTGCATGGTGAAATCCAAAATTGGATACAGAGGACTCAGAAAAGATAAAGCTTTCCTAGAATCATTCTCTCTTGGAGAAGTTAGCAGGGGGTTTAAAGAAGGCTATCTCCAACCCAGAATATTAAAGGCTTCCGAGAGCAAAGCTCAAGCTCTTTATTACCTTTAAGAGAAGGAAGCATTAAAAGAAAGGAAAAAAGATAAAGAACAAATGAGAGAGGGAAGGAGGAACGAGAACAGGCTTGGCAGTTGGCTGCTTCCAAAAGCCAATACTAACAACACAGGAAACCATAGAAAGCAACCACTGCCCAAGGCCAGGCATGGAGAGGCACAGGAGGGCTCCAATCTTTTAATGTCTAGATGTACACCAAGGAGTGGTCTCCTACTTCCACTCCTAAAGACCACGAAGATGGTCAGGAGGCAATTCCTTCACACAGCATTGCCATTTTGGAGCCAGCTGCCACTCTCCAGGCTGCAGACCCCATATGTTGACAGCAAAGGTTCAAATCCCAGGACTACCACAGGACTTGTTCTCATAAAGCTTGGCCACACAGCAGGTTCAAGGAGGGCACTGGTGAAGCAACAAAGTACAGAAGAAACAGTTTTTCTGCGACATACCAGGTCCTCGATGATCTCCTGGATGCGTTTCTTGGCTGCCTCCACACAATCCTTGGCTCCCTTGAGGGTGACTTTATCACTCTGGGTGCCGGAGCGTGGGAAGCTGACCATCACACCACCATATTCATCTGCAATCTCACGCAGAACTTGTCCTCTTCGGATGACAAAGTGGCGGTGGTGCTTGGGGTCAACCACCATGGAGTCCTCAACCACATTATCCTGCCAACAGATGAGAGCTAGTCAGCCCTGTCTGTCCTGGGGATAAGCATGAGATGGCTGCACTCAACAGCAATCAGTTTACAACCTCACCCCAAAAAGGTTGAATGATCTTCCTGAGCTCCCATGAAGGGCAGAAAATGGTTTTAGAACAAGCAGGTCCTCCACACTGACTTGTTACATCTTGCTACAGTGAGAGGAAGGAATGTAGAAAAAGTAGATCATACCAAGTTCTTGATGAGGGCCTCCAACTCCTTCTGTGCCTCTTTGACAGCCTCCTCCGTTCCCATGATAGTGATCAGCTCCTGATCTTTGTCCTCAGAGGTGGGGAAGATGATGCGGGCCCCAGTATTGTCACGCACCTTACGGATGTTGCCACCACCCTTACCAATGAGGAATTTGTGGTACTCTGGCTTTGCACGGAGGTCCACGGTGTAACTCTTTGTTTGCTGAAAGGAGCCAGAGACCCGTGGAACGTGTCAATATATAGAAAATACTCACCAGCATCAACAGTCAGCATGTGGGTATGTTACCCGCACCCACATACAGAGTGTTGCAAGAGCAAGGTAGGTAGATGCAGCGTGCTGTCAAAGTAAAAAAGGTATACAATGTCTTAAAATTAAAAACACTCCCCCAAGGATGTTCTCGGGGCTGAAAATGTAACTGTACACTCAGCATGACCAGTGAGAATACAAGCAGAGACTTCCCTAGAAGAAGGGTCTGACCCTCACGCAAGGCAATATAACCACCTGCTGACTGCTGCAAGGCAGGCCACAGAGGCAACCATCCAATTCCCGTGGGGAACATGTTCACATGCTGACCCCAGACAGGGGCTTTTGCTATTAAAATGACCAGTCAGTCAGTCAGCCACAACTCCAAGCAATGTCTTGTAACCAGAAGTTCTCAAACCTAGACACATGCAATGAAATGGAAGAACTGGAGCTGAAATTCAGAGATCAAGAAAAAAAGTGAAGGACATCTGCAGAAGCTGTTTTGGAAAAGTGTGGATACCCAAGCGCATTCAAGCCACAAGAGCAGGGAGCCATAACTCTTCGAGTGTGTTGCCAGCCTGGGCAGAGAAGCATTACAGCCAGTTCTTCTATCCACGAGGGGCAGAAGACCCTTGTCCAATCTGTACTCAAATCCCTCAAAAGAGGATTTGTCTGTCTGATGCGAGAGGCTTCCCAGCAGACAGAGGGAATCACTTCAACCCCCAAAAAGAAACAGCTGGCCAAACCAAGCTGTTCCTTCCCCTATGAGACAAGGCTCACCTTCTCCTCTGCCAGATGCAGCAGCTGTTTCTTGGCTTTCTCCACATCCTGGGCTGGGCCTCTGATGGTCACGGTGTCACTCCCAGAGCCCTCGGTGGGGAAGTGGATGTGGACTCCACCACACTCCTCCATGATGGAGCGGATGAAGCGGCCTTTGGCGCCAATGAGGGAATTGTGCAGTTTGGAAGGAATGGAGACCTCCACTTCTGTGATGTTGGCCTAAGGGAGGACAGTATGGGGTGTCAGTTCAGCTGCAGCAATGTGTTTGCACCCACTCTGCTTTCCCTCTGACTCCCACATTGCCAGGAGCTTTGCAGGAGCTGTGTGTAAGAAACACCCGACCAGAGAGAATTGAGAATGGCTCCTCCTAACACATGAGCAGCCACAAACTTCAGTTGAAGTGTCAAGACCACACTGACACCCACATTTGTCTCCTCCCTGCCTACTCCCACTACAAACACTTCTATATTTATACCTCTTATATTTATATTTTCATGTCCCTCATCTGCCACAGGCCAGTTGTTTCACTTACCAGTTCCTTCTGGATAGCCAGAATTCTGTGGCGAGCAGCCTCACAGTTTGCTTTCTTGCCTGTGATAACAATTGTCTCCGAGTTGCTGTTCTCTGCTGGGAGATCAATTTTGGTGTTGCTTTCTTCACGGATCTGCCACAAAAAAAACCCCAACAAAATCATTTAATAGGTGTCCCATGTTGGAAAAAAAGGCCTCAGAGGTTTCATTTTGCACTGCCAGTGAGCAGGAGGGACCTCGCTGCAGCCAGTGACCACAACAGGCACTGGAGACAGGAAAGATATCTTACCTTCTTGATGTTGGCACCTCCTTTCCCTATGATGTTCTTGTGGAATTGTTTGAAGATGGGAACAGAAATAGAAAAGCTGTTTTCAACCTAAGGGAGAAAGGAAGGGAGAATTGAAGATTACACTGTCATGGCAAGTGAGGCACCATCCCAGGAACTGGATAAACAAGCTCCTGACAATAGGCTTAGATCCAAAGAATTCTCTGTACAAGAGACTTGCATGAATAAGCAAAGGCAGGTACCTTCTTCTATGGCCCTTATATAACAGGCATTACCCACCTGCCCCCATCCAGACAGAACAATGAGATAGAACAATGTCCACAGCTCCCTCATCTTGAACTGTGTCAGCCCTAGCCAAGCTACTACAACTTGCTCTAATCCAAGGTTATCCAGACATGATGGAGAGAACAGCAGACTGAAGTTTCCCTTACCAGGTCTGCCACCATCTTTTGCATGTACTTGGTGCACTTCTCCACCTCGTTTTTGGGACCTCTGAGTTGGACGATGTCACTCTTGTGTGCAGGGTCTGGGAAGTTGATGATAACCTGCAGGAGATGGTCATTTAGAGCCAACTCAAGCAAATGCAAGAATTGTGTCAGACACATGCAAAGGTTGGGGAGATCCTGCACATCCCCTTTCCCTTTTGTTAGCAGTCTCTGGCCAAAGGGACCATCTTCTCAAACACATTAGATGTACGAGCAGCTACACATTTCTCATATTTACAGAGACACTAAATTTATGGCTTCAGTGACAATGTGTCTACTACCTAAGCAGGAAATATCCTCTCTGGATTCCTTCCCTCCTAGAAAGACTTACCTCTGGGAATTTCTCCCGTATTTCCCGGATCCGTTCACCCTTCTGCCCAATGATGGTCCGGTGAAATTTCTGCTCAATGATTAGGTCCTTGGTGCGTTCATTTTCCTGTGGAGAAGAGAGTTTACATGGAGTGTTCAGCAGGAGAGCCACATACTTGTAATCACCAGTTTGCTGCCTGACAGTTCACTTGCCAGCATTGTCCCTCTTTTCTCCTCCAGACATAATTCACTCTAGACTGAGAGGAAGGGGGATCCAAGGAAAGAGAAGAACTTGCACTTGTCATGAGATCCAAGTGCTCAGTAGGCCAGGGGCACACACCTGCACCAGAAGGTTACCAGGGAACATAAGAGCCCAAACCCTGTGGCCTCCCAAGCATCACATCCCACTAACCATACGGGAAGCGAGTTCCAGCAGCTCTTTCTTGGCCTGTTGGACCCCCTGCGGGTCTCCTTCAATTCTGATCAGGTTGCTCTTCTCATTGTCCGGAGGAATGCGCACTGACACCTTGTAGAGGTCCTTGATCCTGTTAACTGCAAGGCAAGGGCTGTGGTGACGCACTCTGCTAGGCCAAGAATCAGAAGCAAAGCACCTTGACTATCACTGCTTATAGGCTGTTTAAGAAGTAAATCAGCCTCTGAGGAGAAGCAAGAGGGGTGGGGTTGAACCAGGAGAAGGTGCCTCTTCACCCTGGGGTTAAGCGAGAGCAGATCCATGCCATACAAGAATCTGTACAAGTAAATACTCTGGCATCCAGTTCACTTGACAGAGTGAGGCATCTGTTTCTTCCTCAAACAGCACCACATTTAGACCAGAAGATGCTCATGCATTTCCAATCCTAAAGTCTTTTTTGGGGAGAAACTCACCAAGCAGATTTTGATCACCCCAATTGACTGCTAAATGCAATTCATATAGATGAACTTGAAAAAAAAGAGAGAAGAGAATTCTCCAGTCCGGCCCTCCCGCAAAAAAAATTCCTCCTGGACACGGCAAAGTAATCTGTTCAACTTTCCAAGACACTTCACATTTGCCAAGGCCTCACTGCCCATTTATCTCCTTGTCCCAACCTCACTCCAGAAGAGCAGAGGCAACATGAAGGAGCACAGCACCCTGGATGAGCTGCAGAGCCACAATATGATCAAAATATTCTGACAGAAAGTCCGAACAGAGGAAGGATTAGAAAGGCATCCCACTTACTGTTAGCTCCATTCTTGCCAATGAGGTGTCGGTGAAATTTGTGGTCTACGTTGATTTCTGCATAATCCATCCGGTTGATCTATAAAGAATTGAACAGGGCTAGGCAGGGTAGGCCCCCTCTGTTGCTGTTTGTGCCCAACGTGACTGCCCACTGCCAGTGCCAGCACTGAGTCTCCAGCAGCCAGCTACAGGCATTCCTCTCTGCTATCGGGCAGAGCAGAACACTCCTCTGGTTTGAGCTGAGAATACCATGCTTATATAATGTTTTAAGGGACTTAAATGCTTCTCCAACTGCGACTGAAAGAGAATCCTTCCTTCTCTGCATCAAAAGACTTAAGATGTACTGTTGATTTTTTAAGAATGCTATGAACAAGCTTCATAACCAAGGGTTTTGCTCATCTGCCACACCACTTGCCTTCTGCAAGTTCTGTTAAGCCTGTCAAGATATCCCACAGATGTGATCTACACTTCATCTGTGCTCTGTTGCCCCATCTTTCCCCACTTTCTTCTTACATAATAGAACTAGTACCACTAACTTACCAGATCCTTGACCATGACTTCAATCTGTTCCTGAGCCACATTCACATCTTCTGTAGGTCCTTCCAAAGTGATTTTGTCTTCTCCTTCGGTGAATTCAATGTGAACCTTGAGACACAAGGCAAGGAAACCCATCAGGATTTTCCAAGACACAAGACAGGCCAATGCAGTCAGTCAGGCCTACACCATCAATCTGCCACTAAGGGTACACGCATCATTCCCGTGTTTTACGAGTAGGATACTTACAATTCTGGCCATATCACAGTGTCCAGACCATAAAGCTTTGGTGCTGTCCTGGAGACTGCATGGACTTTGAAGAAGTTCCTCATCTAACCCTTCCCTAGATACCACCTAACTCACCAGGGAGAAGCCTCATTGAAATCAGCATTTGCAGGTATCCTACTACAATTATTCTCCAAATAGTACTACATAAGACTTCCCCTGAAGGACTCAACCCTTAAGAGTAAAATAGGATGAACAGTGTTTGAGGCAGCAGAAGTTTATAGCTCCTCTTAATACTGTAAGATTAGTGTAATTTCCTCCCTGGTTTTATTCATGCTAGAATACATTTCTCCCTCCTACAAAGAGCGATCTGGACTAAACCATATTCTGCTTCAGTGGGTGCTAAGCTAATAGCTCATCCATACCTTTGGCATCTGCTGAGTTATTTTGGCCAGGTTTTGTCCTTTCTTTCCAATGATGAAACGATGAAGCCAAGAGGGGGCTGAGACCGAGGAGACGGTAAAACTGTTGGCCTGAGAGACAGAGAAGTTGTTTGATGAACAGATTGAAGAGGCTTTCACAAAAAATTCCATTCCAATTCCCATGGTGCACCCTCAATATTGAGTTCTAAGCTGCATCTCTGACAGCCCAACTGAGACCAGCTAAGACCACCCCCCTAACAGCTGTCAGTGCCCACAAACGTGTCTTCATGGGGCTTTCAAAAGAGGCCCATCAGTACCTTTGCATAGACTTCAGTCAGTGCTTGCCCAAGCTTTTCAGGTTCGCCTCGCAGTATCACCGTCTCTGAGCTGCTGTCAGTGGGTGGGATCTCGACAGAGACTCCAGTTTTCTCCAAGATCTCCTGCAGGGAATTCCCCTTGGGGCCGATGACATACTTGTGCTGGGACTTCTTCACCTCTACTGCAATGGTAGTAGTCTTCTTTTTCTGTAGAAGCAGATGTACTGGGGCATCAATCACAAGGGAGCAGGGAAGGACAAGAGTGAAAGGGAGAGACACAAGATGCAGTGAAGCTCTGCACCCAGGAAAGAGCAAAGCAAAGGTGAACAGAGGGATTCTGCAGTACCCTAGCATCTTTGGGACCCTGCCTGTAGAAAGCCCCGTTCTCACAAATTCACAGGTGAAGTATGAAAATTCTGTCTCAGCTCCCTGGGACACTACATGGAAGAGACCACACCCCAGCCCTTCCACAACGCCCAGCTGTCCCCAGGCAGTGTGGTAATGCAACACTGTGTAGGCTATTAGGCTATAAGCTGATTATCTCTATTGAAATCCAGACTGGTATAAATACAGACCTAACCATGAGGAAAAACAGATCAACAACCTACAACAAGGATATTCACAGTGAAGCTAGCTGTGGAAAATAAAGTGCAATTCCCGCTTCACCAACTTTTACTGTTGCGACTTTGATACTGTCAGCTGGCCACACTGTAGCCTCCACACATCCCTTCCTTTGTAGTACCTCTGTGAAGGCGTGCCCAGGGAGCTCTTAGTGGTCTGCTAATTCCCATGACAGAAAATAAGGAGATCTATCACCTCCCAGGCAGAATCACCCCAAGTCCCACTCTGCTGAGCAAGAAAATGCTAAGATCTGGGTCCACTACTGCAAGGGCTGCTGAGCAAGAGTTGAACACAAAGACGATGCAACTGAGGGATGCACAAAAGCAGAACAAGAAGGGAAGAGGGGCTGTGAGGAGGTGGGGGGAAGATGGAAAACTTTATGGACCATCCGTACCTTTTCCTCATAGATCTTCTTAACACGAGCCACAGCCTGAGCCAGCTGTTCCTTTTCTCCTGTGAAGACTATCTCTGTCTTGTTAACACTGGGTGGAGGAATGTTGATGCGCGTCCCTGTGTCCTGCATGAGCTCACTCACCAGCTTGTTGTAAGGGCCAGCAATAAAAGGGTGGTACACTTTCTCCACATCCAGCCGCTCCACGGCACGCTTATCCTGGAAGGGTCCAGAACAAACCTTAGTGGGAACTGATATCAATATTACCATCTCTGCCACACGCAGCTAAATTCCCATTGCTGTCTTGTTTGCCACTCTGGCCCCAAGCACCCTTCTCAGTTTGCAGGCTCCACGCCTTTCCATCTAGAAATACTGCTGTTGCCAATTTATGATATCCACCTCTGTAATCTCCTACCTTATCTCAGCTGGCACCTACTATGGTTCACTTCAAAATATCAAACTGCTTATCTACTTCAGAGATGGACAAAAGGGAGAACCAGAAGGTACAGAACATGGCAGCAGTGTTCATACAGCCAGTGGCATGGTGTACGTCTCTGTTCAGACTAACAACCTAACAATTTTAGGCACTGGCTGTGGCCATGGTGGCTACAAGCATCCAATATACCACGGAGAAGAAAAATGGCCATTTGGCTAATGACATGAGAGATCACAGGACTGAAGTACCTGCTCAGCAGAGATAAGCAGGATCTCGTGTCGGGCCTTCTCAATCCCTTCTTTAGTGCCGGTGATCTTGATCTGGTTGCTGGGGTCATCCGGGCGGGGGATCTGGATTTTGGTTGCAGTTTTGAGCTCCAGGTCCTGCAGCTTCTCGCCGTTCTTTCCAATAACAAAACGGTGGTGCTCCTTGGGGATGGCAACTGTCGCTGAAGCCTGCAACACAAGAGCCAAGCATCTATGAGAGCCCTTGCCTGCACAGGGAAATCAAGTCATGTGCTGCTTAGTGGTACCACTGAGGAGTGAACATAATGCCTTCCAGCACATCCTGTCCAAGGACGGATACTATGCCAGAACAGTTGATCTACAGTGCCTGTATTCCAGGAGACTAAACCCCACTATTTCCTCAAAAGCCTTCTTTTTGTACAGGAGCAGCACTCTGAATTAGCAAGGGCCTTAAGGCACAGACGAGGAGGTGCCTACGCTCCCGTGTCTCACAGTCTCTCAGTGCCAGAGAGAAACTGGGGCGATGGCTCTGGAGTAGAGTTTATCTGAACTCTGACATCTGCTGCTAAGACTACAGAGAACAAGACACAGTCTGACTCCTAGGAAACTGAAATTCAACACCAAAAACCCACTCCAGCAGGCAGACAGCTCAGAGATGCTTACCACTCCTGAGTGCTAAGGTGTCTTCATTGCACATGCTGCTCCTGGGACTGCTTCAAGATGGTTCCTCTTGGAAAAGGGGGTCCCCAGAGCTTCCCTCAATTTACCATTAAAGGACTGGTTTGTAACAGGGATTCCTGACTTCTTCCATTTTCACCAAGTGTTTACTGACCTGGTAGCTTAGGATTGCTATCATGCTCTTGATCCCTGTGAATATGTAACTACTAACTAATTAAGCCACTTAAAATTCAAGATACAATGGAAAATAAATAAACCAAATCAAAAAAAGATCACTTGGTGCGCCTTTTCAACTCTGTGTCCATGTACTGATGCCAGCCAAGCATAGAGGTTGGAATACAGACACACCTTTCATATCCAGGGCCAGGGCAGGAGGACGGATATTTGAGGACAGTGCAGTAGGGATCTGTAGCAGCACAATCTAAGCTATTATGTAGGGTTTGTCCCTTTCTCTTCCCTCTGGCAGGGTATGACACACAGGCTGAACAGCACTAAGCAGACACGGTGTTAACAATTGCATTAACTACCTTGGACATTACACTTTAAAACATGCCACGACAGCCGGCTGGGATACACCCTGACACGACCTACCATCTTGATTATGAACTCAAGAATCTGAAGGTAAGAAATCAAAACCCAGAGAACTGAAAGGAAAAGCAACTGAAACAAGGGGGCTGCAACTGCTTACCAATGTGGCTCGAGTTACACAACACAGCACCCTGATCGGAAGCTTTCAGCATTTGGCAGAACTCCCTCTTCTCTACTTTTCTTTCTCCCACCCCTCCACGTTCTCCTCTGAAGGACTTCAGAGAAAGCACCGGCCCGTTCTCATACACTGCAAGCTTTGTATGAGGGGCCTGCACTCCCGCCAGCACCAGCACCTCAGCACTGAGATTTCAGACTCCACCCTTCATGCAACACTATGGCCTGTAATTAACTTTGAACCCTATTTTAAGTCTCATTTCCATTCCAAATTGCCAACTGTTTGCTTTGAAAATATATGGCAAAGCTGAATTAGTCATCTAATAATACCTCTACGGCTTATAAGCCATGGCTTACATGCCCAAGGGTCTCAAAGCATTTCAGATTCTTGGGGAAGAGCAAGATGAAGTGAGAAACAGTTAGCTGCCCTTACCTGAGTCTGCAGTCGAGCGACAATTTCCTTCCGAGCCTTCATGACTGCTTCCAGCTTGCCAGAGACCATGATAGAAAGGCCCTGGTCCTTCGCGAGAGACAGCTCCAGGTGAGCTCCTGTCTTCTGCATGATGTCAAGGCAGATCTTGGCCTGCTCGCCTTCTCCAAACTGATTCATGTCCTTGTATTTCCTCTCCTCCAGTGGCACATGAAACACCTGCTCAGACACAGGACAGATAAAAGGGCGCAACAAACTGTCAGTGTGCTTTTGTTTGACAGTGCCTCCCTGTCTCATGGCCATACAGGACTTCAGTGGCATGCTGACCTCCCAGGTTTGTGCAAGCAGTCTGTCCCACGCTGGGACTCTTCCTAAAGGGGGATTAGCACTCACTATAGGAATTCCGTAATCCTCCCTTCAGGCATTCTTCAGCTATTTGTGAAACAGGGATGCAGAGCTTTTTCTGGACAGTTTTCCAACACATCCTTCCCCTCCAGAGCAGTTCTAGCTCTCAGCTGCAGCACCAGGGTAAAGTACAGCAAACAGGCTGCCATACCAAGGATTTCATACTCCAGGGAATGCTTCACTTCACCTACTTCTGGGAGTGGGGAAAAGGAAGGAAATAAAAACATCCAATCCCACCAACCTGAGTGATGACAGAAGCCTTTATTGGTCGAATTTTGCTCCAAGGACCAGCAGGTTCCTGGGCAGCTTCCAAACATGGTGCTTTCTCAGGGAGCGGAGGGAAGGCTTCCTTGTAGGTTGGAGGATCATTCTCTTCTTCAGAGTTTAAAGCTGTAACTGGGGTAAAGCAAATAGAGTAAATGAGATGCTCTCCCCACAGAAATGCTCCTGTTCACAGGCAGTGCGATTGTAATTAGGCACCACTAACAAGGGAGAGCAAATGGCTTGTGCACTGCTATTAATCCTATTACATCTATGCCTGTGGAGCTGCCAAGTCTGGAGCACAACTGACCTCAGCATAGCACAGATTGCAGTGGATGCCACGAACAAACAGCCTTGTCTGAGCTGGCACAATGCGCGCAGGGAGTGAACGTGCAAGTGAATGGTGGCAGCAAACAGCACCTTATTGCCAACTTTGTCAAGAGGGGCTTAATTAGGAGAGAATAGGCTGAGCAGAAAGAAGTGAAAGGACCAGAGCAAGGGTGCAGGTCAGAAGGGGATAAGACAAACATAAGCTCAGGAGGAAGGCAGTGAGAAGGGCTATAGTTAAGGCAAAGTCCAGGGAAAGCCTGTACATTATGTTCGACTCAGTTGTGCACTGGGCTGTGCCAAGTGGGCCAGCTCACAGCTGGGGATGGCTGCCAAAATCCATCACTGAGTCAGTTCATACCGTTACAGTGACTTCCCCAGCACCTGGCTGAGCAAAGGAAGGAAATGACAGCCCAGCACACTGATCCCACGAGGCTCTCATGTAGCCCAGTGCCCCACTCTTGCATGTGCCCCGTTCCCAGGGATGGCAGCACTGCCAGCGAGAGCTCTCTGAAGCGTCAAGGCTTGCCTCCTCACAGCCTTCCACTGTGCAGCACCGCCACTGTGCTGCTGAGGGTGAAAAGCCAGAGTCTGGCAAAACACTAACCTAGGAACAGAGAATGCAATGTCTGCATGCTTGTGCTCACACAGAGCGAGCCTGGGTAAGAACATGGAACATTGCCTGTGCAGTCTGGATCTAGAGGCACATCACAGGAAGTCAGCTGTGTTTGCTCACCTTTCACTTGCTGCTGAGCCAGGCCACTGCGGTGTTCAGCGAAGCTCTCCTGGGTCAAAACTGCCACGGAGCTCATTGTCGACTTCCCACCCACACACAATCCGGGTATGCCACTGGAAGAGACAGAGGTGGCAACAATATCACTACTCAGGATGCACAGTCGTTGCAGGAAGACAAAGTATGTGCTACTGAGTACTCTTCCAGTTATCCTCTTGAAAAGCGCCCACAGTGCCCCTTGGCTGTCCAGTTCCCTTGTTAAACTAGACAGGAACTCAGGGGAGATATTTCCTCCAAGTACAATGATCACCAAAACCAGAGCTCCTCATTAAGAAGGCAGAGGATGTGCAACCTAAGAAGGTCACTGGAAAGAGGGACACCAGAAGTTGTTAAAGCATAATCTAATTAATCTATCAATTATTAATGGTGTGCAATTTTTAAATGAGTATGCGAATGTCTGGATAGTCAGTCCAGTCATTCATTGTCTATCCCTAGAGAGAAAAGAAAAAGGGCCTAGGAAGCTGCCTCTTCCTGATAAACTTATTTAGGTACCTGAACTCTTGCTGACTTAGGGAGACACTCAGAAAGCCCCTCTGTCAAGTAAGCTCAGCAAAAGCAAAATCTATGGCTCTCCCAAAATATGAGCTTACCAGCTAAATGGTCAGTAGCCAGAGAGTCCGTCCTGTAAGCTGCCCGTCTGTCAGCCTGCCAGCTTTTGCTTTACAGAAAAAAAAAAAAATAAAATAAATTAGGTGACTGCTCCAAGACAACAGAAGACCACAACACCCCTGTTACTGTAACTTTCAAAAGAGCACCCTATCCAAAACACTCTCATACCCAGTTGCATCTCACCACACATGACACGTCATGTTTTACTAGGGCTACAGGTAGTGCCACTGTCTACTCAACCCTCACAGCAGGAAGCCTGGAGTAGCTACTCTTTCATCACACTGGCTACAAGAGTAGCCATCTAGTATTAGACAAAATACAGTCAATCAATAACAGATGTGCAAGACAGACACGAAATTTAAGGGTTGCAAGCAAGAGCATCAACATCTAGTCAGAAGAGACTAACAACCTGAAAACCTGCCAACAACACTGCCATCAGTCACAAGTTAGGAATGTAGTTTAGTGGAGCTTGGGTGAATCAACATAGACGTCCTCACAAACTAAGGCAAACACAGGGCTCTCCACACTCAGCTGCTGGGCAGTCCAGCTCTGCAGTTTTTATTGAAATAAGATCATGCACCAGAAATTAAATTAGGCAGTCCTAAATCTGCAAGTCAGAAAAAGAAAATTCTGGTTTACACGGACTATTTTAAACGTGTACACAAGATGGAACTAGGAAAAAAATACACTGTTGGGACGAGCTTTAAATCTCTTGAATCTAGATCTACAGATTTACTGAAAAAGTGTTCTAGAATACAAGTAAAAATGTAAAAGCCAGTACAGTACACACTCTGCCAGATGTACAACAGCCATCCACACCCAGAGTCCCCCGTAGCCATTACATGTGCTCCTGTAGTGCTTGCACTCTCCTAAAATCCAGTGCTTTTGCCTGCTCCTGGGACAAGAGGCTCCTCTCCCACACACACCCTGCAGTGCTCTTCAGACCATCTTCTGAACAGCAAACTCAGACACTTTTCAGAAAAGTGACAGTTGCCATCTCCAACCTTCCAGTGTGCCAGAAACGGCTCCCAAAAACCCAGCGTTGCTGAAGGGGTGTCTCACATCACACTAAAGCTGTGACGCAGTAAGGGAAGGCAGTAGGGGCAGAAGGAAAGGAGGAAAAAAACAACAAGAGCAGTGACACAATGGGGCCATACAGGCCTGATCTGCACTTCAGCCAAGGTTGAGGTTTTCCCCTACTTCAACACACCTCTTACAAGGCAGCAGGACCTGTGCTGTTAGAGCAATAGAACTAATGTTGCAATTAATCCTGTAATGACCTGCTACTCCAACGCAAGTAGGTACCAGGCCAGCCAGTCATGCTGCTGAAGTACAGCTGCTGCAGCACGCAGACCTCTGCAAGGCATTTGCTGGTGTACAGAAAGGGTGACTAGTAACCTGATCCTGGAGAAATACCTCAGTTCTCCTCACTATCCAGGGTTATGCCATGGTATAACATGTGATTATATGTCCCTGGCACATGCCTGCGTGGTTCAAGCTGCCACAGATCCAAGGGAAGTGGCACGGCACCTGTCCCAGACCATATCGGTGATGCCTGCAGACTCCATGGCAGCTCCTCCAGCCTGTTGGGTCACTGGCAAGGGTGCCACCACCTCATGGCAAGCTACAAACAGGAACGAGGGCAGGAAGAAGCAGCATCCTAGACATCACAAGCAGCTGCTGAAGTCTGGCTGGAGGCTTGCTAACAGCACAAATATCCTTGTAACTCTCACTTCTCCAGAAAGCACCACCTGGCTGACCTTGCATGTGCTCTGCTCCTTAGAGAAGGAGCGTAAGACAAGAAGTCGGTGAACGACACCCAATATAGTGCCTACCCGAAAGCCACGACCTCAAGGCACAGCTGCTGGTTTCACTGTGTACACACCAGCTGCAGAAATCTTTCTTGCAGCTTCCTTCCACCTCAGAGAACAGTCAGATATTCAAAGAGAAACTGAAGGCCAGGGTTTATCCATATGAATTTCTGTCTCATGACCCATATAACAAGCTAAGAGCAAATGCTCCTCATATCCAGCAACCCCAAGCATCTGGTATATTGTAGGTCTCAGGGATTCTTCTCTGGCCAAAATCGAAGGCAGCCATTAGAATGGTATTTTAAATGTAACATCAAAACCAGCAGCTCAGGCATTGCATTTGGATCCTACACCTCCTTGGTTTCCCACTTAGATTTTGAAACTAAGGTTACAGCTACGTCATGCTAGTGTGCGGCTGACTGGGTCAACAGGTTTCAAACTGCCAGGTTGATACACCGCCTGTAGGGCTGTCCTTGTGTGCCAAAAGAAGTTTCAGAAGTCTAGCGCACGCTTAAATAAAGAGAATGAAATAATCCTAAAAATAACCTCCAGCAAGGGCCAGACCTAACCACACGGGAAACATTTGTATGAAGAGAAACAAAAGCAAAGTCATGAGTTAGGCTGCCAATACAATCAGTACTTGTGAATAGAAACGTCAGTTACGTGTTATTTAAAAGTATATTTAATAAAAACATTAGCACTTTGTTAATGGAGGTAGCTACAAGCCAGCACTGTAAGGACCCCACTCAGCAGTAGGGCTGGGTTGGTTGTGGTAGCCACTGTCCTCTGTCAGATGTTCATGCAGGGCAGGTCGATCTTTTGGTAGATGAGTGATCACAGATGAAAATACTTGCTTTCTGAAAATTGACTGGTCTCCCAGAGATTAAAGGCCCAGGACCCCTGGTTTTGGGGGGATCATGCTGGCAGACAGCTGCTGTGTGGCAGGATGAAGTCTCTCCCTTCGCATCTATTCGTGCAACACGACCGCACCTCTGGACGCCACCAGCCCTACATCTGACCCATCCCCCGTGTTTACTCTTCCACTAGCGCCGGCCTCGCCGCCACGTCCTGCCCCGGACAGGAGGAGCCCTGTGCCGGCCCCGCCACTGAGGACGTGCACCCGTGCCTCTCACCGGGGCTGAGGGAAGGCTTCCACGGCCGCGCTCCGAGAGGGGCATCGGCCCTGGGGAACCTCCCGTGCGGGGCTGTCTGCGCTCGGAGCCTGCCCGGGCCCGCACCGCCACCATGTCCCCCTGGGCAGCGGTACAGCGCTGCCCCTCCGCCCGGCCCCGCAGTGCCCGGCCGAGGGGCGGGGGAGCCGCCAGGCCCTGCGGGCCGGGCCGGGCCGGGCGGGCAGCGCTGCCGCCAGCGCCACCTCAGCACTGCCGCCACCGGGGGCGGGGCGGTGGGGCGGGGCGGCGCCCTTAAAGGGCCCGGCCGGCCCCGCTGTCACCGCGCCCCCGGCGGGGCCGAGCGCGAGGGGGCGGCGGGGGCGCGCCCAGCGCAGTGGGACTGTGCGGGAACGGGGCCGAAGCGCGGCGAGTGCCAGGGGGCAACTGCAGCCCCGACAGCCCCAGCCGGCGCGGCCCTGTGGGCTGCAGGCCGGGGGCGGCCGCGTCAGGCGAGCAGGGGAGAGGCGCTCCCGTGGGGCCCCGTGACAGCCCCGAGCCCGGCTCCGAGGCCGTCGGACGCTGCCGGTGGCGGCAGCGCAGGGGCCACGGACAGCGCCGGACCGGGGGGGGGGTGACACCTTCCGCCGGCGGTGGCCAGGGAACAGGGCCAGGGCGTTCGCCCCTCTTAGCCACGGCAGGAGTGGAGTGTCCCGGCCCGGGACAGGCTGGCTGCCCGCCGCCGGCGCTCCGCGGTCTGCCCGACGCTGGACGAACGCCCGCCGCTTTGGCTAGTAACGCGATCAAACCCTACGAACGCCTGGGACGGCGCGGAGCCGCCCCGGCCTGGCCACCCCCTCCCCGTGCATCCAAGGGGCCCGGCGTCCCCAGCGGCCCGGCCCCGCACCCAGTGCTACGCGGCAGCTGCTGCGGGCCGGCACAGCCGTGTCAGTGCCGGCCGAGGCCGCGCCATGGGGCTGCACTCGCCCTGACCTCCCGCCGCCGGCTGCCCCCGCCGGACTTTGCCCGGCCCGGCCGGCGGGAAGTTAGCGCGGAGTTTCCCAGCGGCGCCGACACGTCGGTGCCCTGGGGAGGATGCGAGGCCGCTCCGGGCCGGGCCGCCACCCCCGCCCCGCCAGCCTCCACGTCGGCGCCGCGGCGGAGGAGCCGCCCCCCGTCCCCCGTGACTCACTCCGGCCGGTGCCCGCTCGCCCGCCCTGCTGGAGAACCGGAGCGCTCCTGGGAGAGCGGTGCGGCGCCCGCCCCGTCGGCTATATAGGCCGGGCCGCTGCCAATCCCCGGCCCGCACGTCAGCGGGACATGCCCCTTCGCGGCGGGGCCGGCCCGCCACGCGTGCCCCGCGCCGCCGGGGACGGCCCGCCACTCGGCCGAGCTGTCCGGGAGCCGGAGGCTCTGCCGGCAGCCCTAACTCTCGAAGCCCGGCCCAGCCCGACCCGGGGGCCGCATGGCGAGGGAGGCGAGACGGGGGTGGCTGCCGCCCGCTCTGCGCGCCCCAGGTCCCCGCTCCGGGCTGACACCCGGGGGACAGGCCCGACCCCCTTCCCCGAAACCGCGCATTCACCCCTAGAACGCGTTCCCACTCAGCCCCAGCAGAGACCTGGGGCTGCTGCAGGACCGAACCCCGCTTTGGCTCTTCCCCAGCCCCGCGGCGGCCTCGGGGAGGCAGCTCAGCGCCACATGGCTCAGGATTACCCACTTCGGCCGAGCCCGGTTTCACGCTGGTTTAGCGAGCTGGAGTGGCTCTCGAGGGCTCTGATCAGTCTGAAAAACACATCTGGCACCAGAGAGAGCGAACACCTGGGGCTCCTGCCCGGTTCCCCGAGTGGGAAGGGACACCGGGGTCCCGGCCCCAGGCGGCCCCTCGATCCTCCTCCTCCTGCGCAGACTGTGTCAGAACAGCAGCTACATGGTGCAGGCAGAAGAAGGGGCCAGGTAAGAGCAAGAATGAAAAAAACTTAACCAAACAAAAAACCGACAACCCCCCCTCCCCCCCAACATACATCCCTCGCCCCCATAAAAATAAATAAATTTTAAAAATTCCTCTCCTTATTCCAATCTTCAATTTGGAAATTGGGAAGAGGAAAGGAGGGGGAAGGCAAGCCAGCAAGCACAATACCCTCCCTCCTTTCCTGCAGAGAGGGTGTTTATTAGTTTGTGCAATATCAATGTTTTTAATTATTAGTTTTGCACCCTCAAGGAACTGAGGGAAAAACCCCATCCCATCACTGTAAAAAGACACAGAATTTAAACTGATTTGTGCATTAGCTCATTCTCTGCCCATTTTCCTACACAGCATTAATTTTTCTTATCATTCATACCTTGTACTTACTGACTGTTTTTCTCATTCCCACCTTGCTCTCTTCCCAGACCCTGCCTAATGAAATGCAAGAACCTGCTCTGTGGAACTCTGACCACAGAAATTCAAGGTCTTTGGGACAACTGCTTTTGATTACGTACAGTAATTTTTAGAGACTTCATGAACTGTATTTATAGAAACATGGATGGTATTTAGCCTTTAGTAAAATTATTATTACTTATTATTAATGAACAAGAGTAGATTTCTCCATTTTTCCTCTTTTAATCTTCTGGCTGTGAGGACATCATTAAAGCACTTGAACTTTTTGACACAATTCATCGCTATAAATAAAAATACACTTGTGGGTGAAATCAGGAAGTGTGCTAAACGGCAAACAGTCGTCAAGAGTTGACACCATGCCCAGGCACCTCAGTGATCTATCTCCCCCCACGGCGGCCTCTCCTCAGAAAGCCTGTTGATCTCCGTGCGGATGCAGGGATACTGCTCCAAGCCTGGGGCTGCCGCACAGAAAGGCAGCGACTGCTGCTGCCACGTCAAATATGCTCTGGGAGCTGGCTCCGGCTGCTCCAACACAAACCGCCTGGGCTGCGGATGCCAGCAGCAGCACCCTGTAAGGCACGCAAGCAGGCTTGTGCCTACCGAGACAGAGCTGGCTCATGCAAAAGCAGAGCTCCGGGAACCTGGGCAAACCGGAGCACCTCCAGACTTAGGGCACTTCTGCTTCCAGACAGCAGCTGGAGTGCAAAGTGTTGTAATTTGGAACTCAGAGTCTGAGCCTCTGAACCTCACTTGAGGTGCTTTTCTGGCGCTTTCAGTCCCTTGTGTTTATCTCTCCAGCGCAAAACAGGCAGGCTCCTTGCAACGCTCTAACTTTACTGTGTCCAATTAACAATGACATAAGTCCCATGATACCCCTGTGCCAAGGAAACAGAAGAGCATCACAACTCCCAGCCTGGAGCATCTTACCAAGACACCAACATCCTTCTCCCTCAACTCCACCTCATTACCAGTTCAGCAGGGGTCCTCTGTAGGGACATGCTACCTTGTGCCTATGGGACAACCGCACAGCCCTCTCCTGTTATCTCTGTGTAGTGCTGCTGCAGCCGCTGGGGTTGCCAGGTCATTACGGACTTCTGGCTTCTGTCACTGCTTCCTCTCTGGGTTTGTTTAAGAGGGAATCTTCCCCACGTGTTTCTGTAGCTTTTCTTTTATTTGCAGCTGCAAGTGGCGGGAGGGAAGCCTGCCAGTCCCAGAAGTTACTGGAAGGCATCTCACTGTGTGTTACCCTCAAATAACAATTTCTGCTGAAGGAAACCTGTCACAGGCTATTTTCCTTACAGGAAGATCTTCCACAGGGAGAGAAGGGGGGCAAAGCGGGGAGGAAGAGCTCACCTTTCCTCCCACATTTAGTAAGTACAGAAGTGTCCTGTGCATAGACAAAAACACATTTAGAGAGTGCCAGGAGGCTTATTTCAACCCGCCACTCCTGCCAGCACATCAACCATCCACATCCCACCCCATCCTTCTTCTTCAGTGAGGTGATGGAGTACAGGCAGAGAGGGGCCTGTAGGGGCTCCTTGGGACGTCTTCTATCTACTTACTTGCCCACAAATTCAATCTCCCATTAAAAAATGAATAAAAAATACACTTGTCATGGAGATGTGTGCAAAATGGCTCCTCTATAAGTAAGGCATAGGAATTTTTGGTAGCTAAGAGGAATGGAGACAGAAGAAGGTACCCAATCTTCTGATAAACACTAAACACTCTCCATCTAGCACCCCATATCTTAGCAGCATTAAAACAGACCCTAGTTTCATGACTTGTGAAGAAAACTGAAAAAGAAGCCTCCCAAAGAGAGCACCAAAGTGCAGCAGAAAGGGTGAAGGATTGGGCAATGTGTAGTTTCCGTGGTTTATCAAACTGGCATCTCATGTCACCAGTCAGAAGGAGGACACAGAAATGGGATCAGCAAAAATACTAAACGTACACAGAGATAAAACTAACACTGAACAGGTTTGGGCCTTGGTCTTTTGGAGCATGTGTTCAACACCCATGTGAAAGCAAAGGCTGAGGAGTTAAGAAGCTTTCCATAATCACTCCACCCCCAGGACTCTTAGGGAAGGGAGAGGAAACTTCCAGCTCCTTAAACCACTGGAGCAATGACCACAAAAAGATTGGTCTTTCCTGGCACATTCACCCTCAGCTGAGCTGGGATTTTGCAAAAGATTTCTTCTAGCCTGTTCGTATTTTCTGTTGTTATAAGAGATTCCAATTTTTCCTGCCAGAAACTGCAAGCCTTATTTGGAAAGCAACCCAAGTATGCTCCAAAGAGTGTATGCTGTGATTTTATTTCCTGTTAAATATAACTCCAGATTTCTAAAACTGTACAAATAAGCACCTTTTTTGTACCCTGGGTGCTTATCCCACACACTGAAGTCAGAGAACACAACAAAAGAACTACCCCTGAAAGCATCCATTTCAGCAAGTCCCTCATACGAAGAGAAAAGGGCTCAGGGCATACTTTGCATCACACTAGAAAAAAAGTAGAAGAAGATTCAGGATGCAGGGCACTCGTATGCCAAAGAGTACTGGGGTTGTCAGCCAAAGCAAGCAAAATGCATGTCTCAGCTCTAAAGCTATTGCTGTGGCTCACTCTTTCATCTTCCAATAAAATGTTTGCATTTCTACAGGAAAAATCTCTATTAAATTGAAGTTAAGGGTCAAAATTTCTGCTAAGAGAATAAAAAAGAGTTTCATCACAAGAAATGACAACATGAGTTCACATTGCTTATGTCTCAGTGACTCTGAGACCAGTTTTTCTTATCTGCCATGAAGAAGGAAACTTCCAGGGATATGCAAATTAGATACCTATCTTCCCCACACACCAGCACTGGGAAGAAATTATTCCATAGACTAAATTCTACTCCTTGGCTGTACTTAAAGCAACCCCACCATCTTCAGAGGCCCACTGTAAATACCCAAGTAGAGAACTACAGACAGAAAGAAAAGTCTATCCGAGCGTAGACACTAATCCCAAACCCAACCATTTAGTGATGTTGTGAAGAAGGGAGGGCGGGAGAATAAAGACGAGTGTTTGTCTCACATGGGACCTGGGTGGTATAAATAAAAGGGTCCCAGGCGGGTGCAACGCAACTTGCCTTTCTCCTGGTAAGGTTGTTTATTGAGGTAACGGGTTGTTTATTAAGGTAACATGGTTTATGCAACCATCAGCTAGCAAAGAAGATACACACTGCCCTTCCTAGCCTATCCCAGGGCACTCAGAATAGGTAGGAAGAACAGGAGTAACTTACTGGTGTGGACAGGTGTGAACAAGGAGCTTCAGGCCTTCTGACTGCAGAGGGAGGAAAAGCTGCTGGTTTTACACAGGGACACTGAGCAAATGAGATTTAATGCAAAAAAAAAAGTCAAGAAACTCAAGCTCTACTTAGATTTGCTGCTGATTTAGTCAACTGGCCAGTGAAATCCTCTCGGTTGCCCTGGCTGTGCACACACAGCCTCTGGATTTATTCTGTGGACTCATTATTTCATTTCAGGTTGTTCAGAATGCTGTGATCCTTGGACGTCAGGTGCTATGACAAAACAAATGCCTTTTCAGAGATGAGGAAGAGAGTCAATAGACAGTTTAATAAATTCAGTCCAAAAGCAAAGCAAAAGGAAGACACAGAGGACAGGTCAGAGTCCGCCCTTCCACTTTCACTGGGAGAGAAATCTGATTTAACATAAACTCAGCTTTCAAGGAGACCTTGCAAAGGAGTAGAAACAAATTTCAGGTTCTTGGCCTTGGGGAGCCAATAAACATTTTCCTGAGGAGTAAACATGAGGGATAAAGTATCTTCCAGTTTCACGGTAAAGCAAAACACTGTCTTGAGACCAGTGTACTCAGGGCTTTCCTCACTCAGGTCTTGAAAACCTTCAGAGCTACACAGTCCAACACCTGACTATCTTTACAGTGACAAAAGGTTTCCTACTTGCAATTAGAGCCTTTAATTTCAATGCTGGCTCTTCACGCTGATATGAACTTACTTTTTAGTTTAAGTTACTACCACACTGTGTGCTTACCACACCCAGGTACTTTGAGTGGTGCTGCAGCACTGCTCTCTGCTCACAACCTACACTGCAGAAGAACAAAAATCTTAAACGAGTAATGAGCTGAGAGGCACTTCCCAAAGCCTGCTAAGTATCCCAGTTACCCAAGAAGCAAGGATTTTGTAGATACTGTAGAACAAAGCAGGTACTATTTTCTTTCTGCTCTTCAAAAGGAAAAACTTTCACTTCACCACCTTCACTGGGTTGGAGTTCTTTTATTTACCTTTCAGTGTCTCCTGTTCCCTCCCCAATGGCCACTGCAATTTAAATGAACACGTGGCAACTTTTAGTTTTTTTTTTTTTTTCTTTTAAAGAGATGCTTCCAGCAGTTCTCATGCACTATACCTCACCTAACTTGAAAAGGCAAGGGACTTGCAAGCCCTGAACTAACATTTTCTTAACATATGACAGTTAAAGTCTACTGTGTCCCTTAGCTCGACCCTGCCACCACACTCTAAGACCCTCCTCCAGGTACTCTTTTGCAGGGCAGAATTTAAGGACTTGCTTCCAGCAGTCTATAAAGATGACAACCACCACTTCTTTTCACGTCAGTTAGATAAAAATATGCAGCAAATGAAAAAAAAAAAGTGGCAAACCAAGTGAGACCTCCCTAATGCCATTTTTCAGAGGGGCAATGGAAAAATTGCAACTTAAGCAAAAGTGTAAACAGATATTTGGTTTTGTCTGCTTTGTTTGGTTTTCAGTTCTTCATAATCTTGCTTAACTACTTTGAAACCAGGTATTATACAGAAAAACCTAAGTAAAGTCGTTCAAGGCTCCTCGTAGTATGTTAAAGATTCTTCAGTTTCTAATGTTTGTTGGATAACGAAGACTCAAGAGAATGCTGAAGCTCCATTTTTATAAACTTTCTATGCACTCTGATATGTTTTGCTCTGAGTTCCAGTTCCCCAAGTCACGTGGTTTCATAAGACTCTCTAAATCCGTAATTTTTTCTTTATTTCTGTTTTTCAGTGGCAACAAGCAGTTTGAAATTACGACCCAGAAAAGACAGTATTATTATTACAAACAAAGCCCTCAAAAGAGTAAATCCTGAAACTTGCAGGGGAGGCTAGAGCTTTGTTTGGAGAGGGAAGGAACTATTTCAAATTGAAGAAAAAAAAAATCTTCAGTTTGGCAACAATTCCTCTGAAAAGGCATTAAAGTAAATACCTGATTCCAACTGCCTTTTGGAAAATGGTGGGACCCTCACTATTTAAGCACTGCCTTCCCTTTGTCCTATTCATAGCACATGCAACAGGGGCTCAGCACATCCACAGACAAGCACTAATTCCTAATCTCTACGAGGCCAAGCAAAAGGCTCTTCATGTGTTAGAATTACATCACAGTGATCTAAACCGACAGTGAAAAAACCAGACAGTCTTCCCTTCCAAATCTCCAAGGCCACTCTAAGCCTGCTATGAAAGAAGAGAGAGAGAGATAGCGAGAACTCAGAGTAAAACTATTTCCCCTAATTGTTACAAATAATATTATTTTACGTTTAAACCTCCTTTTCATAACTGAAATGTTCTCAGTTCCACCCTGCTCACCTTTGGGCTGAATTGAAATGGTACAATTTTGATACCTCATGATACCTCATGCTGCCCACTCCTCCACTCACCTTGTTATTTTCTAACCTTGTGTAAATATTCACTGTTGCTCTCATTCTACCCACAATTATGCAGCAAGTAACAGAGTCATGAACTCAGGATTTTAATTTCATGGAACTATAAGAGTAAGGTGTAGAACTCGACTTTTAAGTTTCCTCAAGGCTACACAGGCAGCTCTACTAAGCAACAGTCATATACCTACAACTTGCTATTCTCCAGACATTCCAAGGGATCTTGTAAGACCAAACACCTAAATCTTAGCAGGCTGTATCAACTACTGAAGTATTAATTTTGAAAACAAAGGCATATACACTAACAGGCCAACCATAATATATCCCTACTCTTCCTCTGACTGCTCTGGGAGTTGTTCTTTTCAGATTTCCTTTCAACTGCTCCAGCATAGGTTTACATTCAGCTTTATCACTTGCACAGAGATAACAGCAAACTTACTCCCTCCTGCGCAATGGAAACAGCTGGGGCCTGGTTTGCAAAGAGCAGAGCCCTGCTCTCCTCTCTGGGGAGGGCAGGGGAGGTCAGGTAGCCCACACCACCTCCAGTGCCCACTGGAGACACATAAATGCTGCCCAATTTCTGGGGAGAGCAGCAACAAGTCCATTTCAATCACTCCCGCCCTCCTGCCCCACTGGGGTTTTCCCTGGCATTGCCTCTGTCCCTGCCAATGAGGAAATCTTAACTCTGACCCTTATTCTCTTCCTTTTTCCTAACTCAGCCCATATACCCATCCCATGCCTGAGGTCCCTGTTCCTGCTACACAGCTTACCCTAGTCTTTGTTTGTCACTCATCTTTGGCAATTATTCAGTTTATTTTGTGAAACATCCAGTCTGATTCTCAGCACCAGAAATGCAGAGATAGACAGAAACACAAGACCAGAAACAAGCAGAAGAAAACCAGCAAGGGGTGCTACTGCTCCCTAATAGAGCACTAGTCATCAAGGCAGTCAGCATTACTCTGCAAAAAGGAGGTTGTTGACTTTTCAGACTCACTGCAAAACTTTTAAAATACCATTCAACCAAAACTAGCAGGGGTGGGGGAAGGGGACAGGGGAGTGACGCCCATGCTGCGCGCCAATACCCTAAACCAAGCCTGAAAGTTGAATGATGTAAGAAGATTATTCCACTTATCCAATCCCCAATGAAAAATATGCCAGAGGTTAGCTCTATGAAAATCAGCTATACCTGCCTCATGCTACTTACTGTGAGATATGATATCTGTAACCTTCCTTTTAAACTAGAGTCCTGACACATACCTTACCCCCTGGCCTGTGTAGAGGTCAGATGGCACTTTATGGGCTTTGCCACAGATCTCAACAAGCAACTATCACCTAATAATATAGGGAGAAAGCTGGGTCCTGCATCCTCCAAATAGACAGTAACAGCCAAAACACAACAGGGTACCAAGTCCTTCCTCCTTAAAATCCAGTTAGTTGCTGGGACGTTGCCGAATTCACAGCTACAGCACACAAGTATTGATTGTCGTATCATCAGCACTCGCAGAAACTCTCATTCCCAGGTATTTCTCATGCAGGTGAAAGGTGTGCT
>NW_020955747.1:311457-317020 GCF_003031625.1 Empidonax traillii | reverse complement strand
AAATAGACAGTAACAGCCAAAACACAACAGGGTACCAAGTCCTTCCTCCTTAAAATCCAGTTAGTTGCTGGGACGTTGCCGAATTCACAGCTACAGCACACAAGTATTGATTGTCGTATCATCAGCACTCGCAGAAACTCTCATTCCCAGGTATTTCTCATGCAGGTGAAAGGTGTGCTGTGCACACAAGTTATATGTGTGGATGCTTTTACCAGACATGAATATATGCTGACATATGTTTATAAGCAAGTCCATTGTGGAATTCTGCTTCCTGGTTTTGCTTTGTTTGCTTGTTCTGGTTTTGGTTTTTTTGGGGGGGATGGGGGGAAGGAAGGGATGGGTGCGTTTCTTTTCTTCCATTAATGCTACACAAATCTATCCATTCCATCCCCAAACTTCTCCCAAATAGTTCTCTCTCTCATCACCGAAAGGTCTTCAGTAAAGACAGTAAAACTACTGCTGGAAAACAGTTCTAAATGCTGTGCTGTATAAGAGAATCTTGTACTAATTCCATTTAGCATCAACAAGTAAATCCATGTTATTTTGCAATTAAATTAAACAGTGTCACTTAGGGGAGGTTGCATAAATATTACTGTGCTATTCAATCCCCTCAAAGGCAAAACTTTTCCTGTGATTCATCATTTCTTGGTGTCTACTGAACCAATCCCTTTTCCTTCTTCCAGTGCTGTTTTTCCACTGAAGTTAAACTCATTATGATTTCCTCTAACTGAGCCTTTTGTGGTCCATCTTTTCTCTCAGGTCTCTCCCCCACTTTTTTCTGTCTGCTGCTTTGCAAGGGCCTCTTTTGTGCCTCTAGCTGGACATAGCTCCTTGCTCCAACCCCTGCTCCTCACAAAAGAGTAACATGCTTCCCTTGCTGCCTCAGCAACACAGCCAGCCCTCTGCACCCAAGGAAGTACTTAAATGTACTTAAGTTACTTACGTGCTCATATATCCAGTAATAGTTTGCAAAATATTACTAGATATCTTCAAGGCTTGAAAGATACACCAGATGCAGGATTCAACAACATTAAACCAGTTGTGAGAGATAAATGATGTCTACCAGCAGGATCAAAGAAAAGAATCTGTATTACACAGCAGCTGCTAGAAAGGATCCCTGTATTTCTGTGAGATCGCTGGGAAAATAACAGAGCTTGTGTAGGTAGAAACACTAAAGACCACCTAAATGAAGTAAAAATGAACCGTTTCAGCTTTAATATACATTTCTTATCAAACAAAATAAACCCAGAACACTCATCACTGCCCAACTACTTCTTCTTGTTATAATTAAAACCTTAAACACATAAAGCCTCTAGCAACTCAGTCTTCTACACACATAAATTATGCTAAATATAAAGAAGTCTTTCCCCTCTTACTTGGGCTGGAAATTGTCCTCCTCATTTATTGACACATCTTTTTTTCAAAATGACTCTCTGATTCCCTCTCACTGAAGTCATACCATGAGAACTAAGGGGCAACAGGAGTTCATGGAAGGAAGATGGGGAAAAAGGTCACTAGAATCATTAGGCATGCAGGACTTTTCCATTTAAGATGGGAATGCAAATCACAAGATTTTAATAGCAGATTTTTAGGACATAAACAGTCTTTCTTTTAAAGCTAAAGGACAGATAAATATAAAGCCACATGCTGAAATTTTTCAGGTATAATTCCACATTGAGGATAAACCTGTAATCCAAAATTATTCTTCTAAAACTAGAAAATTCTAAAATGGAAAGAGCTCTTGAAACAAGCCTTAGATTCTTGCCTTAATAACCAGCCTATCACAAGCACCTGGGGGCCAGAGACCAGCTCCTGGTGTCCCCTGAGTGCTCTGCAATTCCTTCCCCAACAGGCCCTACTGACCAGGGCCCTCCCCTCCCACTCCAAATGCACACAGCCCACAGTCAATAACACAGCCCCCTGGCAACGCAGACTTTTCTAGACCAAAGGCCTAGAAGAAGCAGTAAGTAAAATAAAAATTAAAAAAAAAAAAAAAAAAATCAGCAAAGCCCATCAAGCTACACAACAGCGTTCTAGTTTCAAGGGTAGGGTAATTAGGAAGAGAGGCCTAATCCTGCATCTGGGTTTTACTTTCCTATCTCTTCTCTATCTGTTTTCATATTTTAATACAAATAACATCTACTTACTTCTTGCACAGACCCACATTGCAAAAGTTCTGTAGGCTCTGGGCCTGTCAGTAACGTGCTCTTGGACAAGTCAGACTCCTTACCTCCTGGATGAACATGCCTTTCTCAGCCCACTTTAAAAATCCCCACTGCAACTTCATCAGCGGCGCACAGAATCCCAGACTGTTTTTGGTTGGAAGGGACCTTAAACACCATCCAGATGCGTCCCCTTCCACTAGACCAGGCTGTGCCAAGCCCCATCCAACCTGGCCTTGAACACTTCCAAGGATGGGGCAGCCACAACTACTCTGTGTATCTTCATCAAGACTGTAACAGCATTACCATAAGGGTTCAAAACACCCATGGGGACACTCGCCAGTCTTGCCATTGCACTTTAAGGTTCATTTTATAAGCTCCACATAGGATAGACCTGAGGATTTCCTTCTGAAGAATTCTTGAATACAAGACAAAGTTGAAACATTGTCAAGAAACTTTTTTTAAAAAAGAGAAACAACATTTTCACATAAATCTGATAGTCCACAGAAACCCATGGCTCAAACTGTCAAAATCCTCCCACTCATGGTAAATGAACCATTCATTCATCAAGGGAGGTTTCAATTGGATATTGTGAAAAATTTCTTCCCTGAAGGAGTGGTCAGGCACTGGCATAGGCTGCCCATCAGTCACCATCCCTGGAAGTGTTCAAGAGATGTGTGGATGAGGCACTTGGGAACATGGGTTAGTGGTGGACACAGCAGTGCTGGGTTAATGGTTGGACTTTTCCATCCTAAATGATTCCGTGATTCCTACCACACACCCCCACGTTCAGTTTGAACTTTCTGGACTGGTCCCAGTGCCACTGCTGACTATTTTGACCATCTGACTTGTAGTGATTGGGTGAATTACCCAAATTTTCACTGCAGCACAATCCTAAGTGCATTTGCACCAGCTTAGTAAGCTTCTATATACAAAGAGAAGACTATGTTTTCGGAAAGGCTGCATCACCTGAAATATCGTAACCAGTAAACATACCAATTTCCTTCAAAAAGGTGCAAACTGCACAGGCTGACTTGTCTGGGATGGCTCTCGCTCAGATAACAGCTATGAAAGCCAAGGTTACAGAGTTCTCTCCTAACAGACCATACTGGTTTCAGAGGCAGCTTAATGTCAATGGAAAACAACCAGTTACTTGACTAGGAACCGCCCTTACCTTCCAAAACCCAGTTACTATTGTTACCATTATGCTGTGCAACATAATGACAACACTATGATCCAATTCCAGTTGAAGGGAAAAGTAGGGAACATAATAACCTTTAAAATCGCAAGAAGTAAGGTCATGTTTTTTCTCCTTTTCAGGCAAAACTGGGGGAGATCAGAGAAAGGAGACAAAAAGAAATCAGCTTAACTTGCAAGAAAGGAGACAGGAGCATATGTCACACCACCAGGAGTGAAAACACCAGAATGATTTATATGGGACATGGAGCAATCTTTAACAGCTTCTCAGAAGCTACTTGGAAAACTTGCTTTGGGAACGATCTGGGCTTCCTATACTTTGCAACGATGGCAAAGCTCAGGCTGGCTGGTTACACTGCCTCTGCAACTCCAGTTACACACTGCCAGGTACTGTTACCTCCACATCTAGTGGGAGCTTTCCCTATGTCTGTCATTCTGATCCATAAAAAACTATACTACTGTGGACTTTTATGAAAAAGGTTGGGGTCTTTTTTGGTGGATGGCCCCACCTATGATTTGGGCCATGCTGTACAAAAATCCACGTATAAACAGGAAGACTGTTTTTGTTTTTGGTTTTTTTTTGTTTTTTTTCTAACAGCTTAAATCTAAACAAAGGGTTAGAAAATAGAGAGCTTTAACAGTCACACAGCTACACATTAGGTTACTGCTTCCTTTCTTGCCTCATCTTTGATGTATATTCCTCTACCACAGGGAGGGATATCCAACCCATCTATGAAACAATACATGAAATACCACTTCCAAATCAGGTTTGGGGGGAAAAGAAAAGAAACCCAAACCACACTACTATCTGCTATCTGTCTTCTAACTGCAGACAGTTGTCTAGCATTTGGATAGCAGCAGCAGGAAAAATGGAGACTCAATCATGAGGCAGCAGCTTCACTCGTCTTACCGAACAGAAATCATATGATAAAGCAATACAGCACATGTCAGTGTGCGGATTTTTCTCTGTCATTACACAACAGCACAGGAAAATTCCTCCAAACTCCTTGGGACTGAATGTCACTAATCTTTACTTCCCAGACACAGAGTGAAGAATCTGGATTCAAATTCTAAACTTAGAATTCTGAATTCAGGGCCCTTGGCTCATCTCACCAGTTACGAGGGAACTGCTGTCTCAATTACCAACATTTCCAGCATGATCTGCTTTCTTGCTTCTCCGCTTTTAGTGGAAAGACTTACTCCTGCCAATTGGGAATCCGTCCCTACTGTCTGGGGAAGGCCAGCATGGGAAGCGTTACTTATCATGTGTCACATTGCTCCAGCTATAGCTCAAGAATCATCAACGCCCCGTGCTTAACCCTCTTCAGCGCTGCTGGATTGCTGGATCATCCCGGTCTATAAATAACCCCCAATAAAACCACGCTGCAGGCCTAGAGAGCAGGTCAGCACAGGCAGAATTTCCCCTCTATCATGCACAGAGGCGGCTGGCGCTACCTGCAGTGCCACAGGTGAGGCCAAAACCCTCCCGCAGCGCGGCCCACAGTGCAGCCTCAGCTTTCGGGCCCACGGGCGGTGGGCAAGGAGACTACGAGAGCCCACAGCAGTCCGGCACCGGGGCAAAGGGCCGCCACTGGCCGGAGGAGAGGGGAAGGCGACCGCCTCCTCAACCGCGTCCCCTCAGTGGCCGGGTGGGCCCGCCCGCCGCAGGGAAGGGAAGCGGGGCAATGACTCATGGCTTTTGTCGGCTCCTAGCTGACGCCGGAGCGCTCCCCGCCGTCGAGGCGGCGCGGGCGGCGGAGCGGGACCTCGGGTGGCGGAGCGGGTCCCTGGGGCGGCCCCCGCGCCCCGGCCCGGCCCGGCGCGGTGCGGGGGGCGCCGGCAGCACGTGGCCCTCGCTGCGCCAATGGGAGCGGCCGCGACCATAGAGCGGGGCCGGGCGCCCGCCAGACATCCCGCCCGCAGCCCGTCTCGCTGCTGCCGCCATCTTGCTGCAGGCGGCGGAACGCGCCCGGCCGCAGCGCCGGGCCCGCACCCTCCTCCCGCTTACCTGAGGCGCTCCCGCCCCCGCCCTCCCGCGCGGCCGGCGCCGGGCCCGGCGTTACCTCTGGTCGGCCCGCAGCGAAGCCTATGCTGGGTACAAGGCCGAGGGCCCGGCCGCCATCTTGGTGCAGCAGAGGGATGTGCGTGACCTACAACATGCGGGCGGCCCCGCCCCGTCCCCGCGTGTTGCTATGGCGATGGGG